>NC_062998.1:35892990-36196021 GCF_023078275.1 Leguminivora glycinivorella
TTATCGTTATTGTTAAATGCATTGATGAATGGACAATAGCATGTTATCAGTAAGCGGGAATTGTTTGATATATATTAATAGCAGAATACTACTGGACACATATCTATCATACTCCACATCCTATATGGAAGCTTAAGTTCGGTTTCACATTATCCGATCCGATGTCGGATGCATACATTTAAGCCGCCATATTTGAGTTTTGCCTTTGAAATCCTTCTGACATCCGATATCGGATCGGATAATGTGAAAACGCACTAACATTAAACAATCATTTTGTTAAACCCCTTTATGGGATGAATATATATATATATATTATTAATATATATATATTCATCCCATAAAGGGGTGGACAGAGCACATAAAACCACTCAAGTTTCAGTGCCACTATTTAGATAAAAATTAAATATAATGCGCTCTAAGTTCTCGCTGCGTATTCAATCAATTTCAGGCAGATCCCATCATTATAACTACTTGGGTATACATCATTTTAACTAAAATATACTTCTAAAACAGTTCACCTGTGACTAAGTCCCGATATGTGTCAAACAGACAAAAAAGTTATTGAAGTAGTAATCTCTCGATATCGTATAGTATATCGTAGGTAGGTATATCGAAACAAAGCACTACAACATTTATGTCAATAAATATTTCTCATATTTCATATGACCTCATCAACCGTGTCAGTACTGTCGGTATTCAATTCAGAAATTCATTGGCGCACCTCTGCCCCAATATGTCTGGTATCAGTCGAAATCTCGTTTTGATGACTGAATTACACTTTGAGTTTCCGAGCCTCACTGCCACAATGCTGGGCATAACTCCGACTGTATTAATAAACATTGTAAGTATTGTAACAGATTTGCAATGTATCCACTCTAAATGTGGATGTGTGTGGATATCATTCCATTGAAAACAAAGGTAAAATAAGTCACATACATTAATTAACATACCCTGTAACATTCACATCAATGGTAGATGTGCAAGTGTGTGGACATTATTGGGGAAAGGTCAAATTTAGTCAAAAGCGTACACTAATCAACGAACTCTGGAAAATAGTACCGAAATTTTTAATTGAAGAACTTCGAAGTGCCTTAGAAATTGTTAAATATTTTCTTTTTATAGTTTTTTCCCTGGTTTTGGCTAGTATAAAACCTTTCCGCACTCTTAGATCTGAGGCTGAGCCATTTTTATCTAACCGTGACATTTATAGATCTGAAAGGCATTGCATTAATTCACAACCTACATAGAATATGAAATTATGTGAACATTGAGTCTGTAAGCCTTTCGTACCACAAAGAGCCACATTAACTGCTCTAAACAGTAGCAAAGCGTTTTTCACATGTCAAATTATAGGGATTCTGTAGCTAAAGCCCCGTTTCGGCCACACTATCAATTATCCCTTTGCACGATACCTAAAATGCCAGTAATTATTACCCAAAGGCATGCCCGCGTGTTTTGGCGAGATTTAGATCGGATTCGATTGCGAATTGTTCAACACAGTTTGATTTACGTATTGCTTTGTCTTTATTTGGAATTCGAAGCCTATTGTTCCGCGGGATAATGTATAGTACTTGTTGTCGATTGATCAGAAAATAAAGAGTACAATTCGAAAATTCACTCAAATCAGGTAACTAATATAGGCTTAGCTCTTATCCATAATCCCAAATTTAAACGTTATGACTTAAAATACGTTTCTTAAAATCTGCCGCCGAATCTTAAAACGCAGTCTAGGTAATAAGACAACGGCAGAAATAGTACTTTATTATTAACCGAACGTTTTTGTAAATACTGTTTACTTGTACATTACAGGAAAACAAAGTAATTAATAGATATTGATGTAGCGGACTTCATTACCTGATTTTACTTTAAATACAGAATTATTAATTAATTATTCATTTTAGGCAAAATCCATTGTTTGACTCTATAATACATCCACTGCAACAATAAAAAACACTTGAATATTATATTAAATTCCCGACAGTTTCGGTGTAGAAATTATTACACCGTTGATTAATGATGTCAGGAATATTTGGCATTCCCACATTAATTAGTGACAAATACGCCCCGCTACGGCATGTTTATCAACTGGCACGCAGGAAACAGCGACTATTTCCCTAACGAATACCTACTAAATACCATTATTTGTTCAAATTTTACTGCGCCTAGTATTATGATCAATTAATGCTTTGATTATAAAGTGAACATATGAAAACAGGAGAGTTTAGACACATACGAGTATTTAACCAACAGGACTAGCACACTTGCATTAATATTAGAGGTATTTAGGCTATATCACGCGACCGTGCTTGCCTACCTGAATGTATATTTGTACCGTTCTCAAGCTAGACGTAACCCATAGTCAGTTAAACATAAGAATAAGTATAATATGTTATTCCTGTTAAGATCTAGCAAATTTCGTCCTTGTGGTAAACAAAAATGGTAAAAATTACTCGAAAGCTGTACCTATTTGCCAAAAAATAATGCCAAACTTAAAAACTAGGTACATACCTAACAATGCAATTTTAAACAACCCTCTCACTATTACATTTCATATCCGAATAATCACCGGATGTTTGTGAAAAGCGGAAATGACATACCAAAATGACAATAATCCGACAGAGACAATGTCTCATTCAAGAGGCAATTTCCGGGGACACGGATCAAGAATCTCAGCTGGTCTTGACGAGAATACTGAAACGTTAAAATAAGAATAATATAATTCTAGCAATGTTAAAATTTCCTAAATAGTCGACATTGTGAAACGACACAACGCTTAAAGAAATCCTTTGTGGTCACCTCGCCCCTTTTATGTTGTTTTCATATTAATAGTACTCTTTGCGTGTCACAGCGCGATGCACCCCACAAAGCACGGTCGTCATGAGATCCGGTCGATACTCTTACTTATTTTAGTGGTAATAAAACCATTCTAAAATGCTTAAACACAATTGAAAATTTTATAGATACTGGCGGTGAAAAATAGCATCCAATTTAAATTTATTTTCCATTTAAATATAAACGCAATCTTAGCTCCAGAGCTTTCCTGCATTGATTAGATCTGCAATAAGTAGCAGCAGGAAAATTTAAAACAGATTGACTTTCTGACGACACTTTTTGACCAATATCGTTTCTGTTTATTTTAATAACAGATTCATTATTGATACTGTTGAATACTATCAATCAATTATTTAAATAGTGATATGCCGTGGAATTTTCGTCCACATTAGGTTGAAAGTCATTGGTTATGAAATAAAGAGAGAATGCTCCTCTGTTTGTATTAGATCAAGAGCCCAGGCCCGCCAGACCTTCCTCAAATTCTCAAGGATGAAACTTTGGGACAATGTAGAGTTCACATTGGCGTTTAATGTGTGCATATTTTCTAGTTCGGCCCATCGGCCAATTTTTTGCTATCAAGTGATGAAGGTGAAAAAAAAGTGCTTACTTTCCTTAAATTCTCAAGGCTGATTTTTATATATGTGTTAGAAATTGGTTATCATCAATGCCAGACCGTTTCCGCCGGCCATAACTTTTACCAGACGCGACAAAGTTGGCAAAAAACGACTCTAACTTACCTCATTTTCTCAAGCCTGATTTTGATATATGATACGCAGGGACCTATAACTAGACCGTTTGTAAGCAGCCAGACCAATCGGATGGACCCAACCATCCGCCAGACCGACTTAAAGTTTCGATATGAGCATTAGTAGAATTGAAATATTCCGGGTCTACATATAAAAGCTAAAAACTTGAATTTTCTACATTAAGCTACGTGTATATTGTATACTAAAAAATCAGCCTTGAGAATTTAAGGAAAGTAAGCACTTTTTTTTTTTCACCTTCATCACTTGATAGCAAAAAATTGGCCGATGGGCCGAACTAGAAAATATGCACACATTAACCGCCGATATGAACTCTACATTGTCCCAAAGTTTCATCCTTGAGAATTTGAGGAAGGTCTGGCGGGCCTGGGCTCTGGGTCTATATGGACCGTCACTTCGATCAGTGCATACGGGCTGGACTTATGTATACAACCACCACGTTGGCCGGCGTACGCTCTGCGTAGATGCACGTTGTAGTTTGTTTTTTATTTAATCTGAGGACGAGATGAGAAGTTCGTCATAAATTTTCTTTATTCACAATTTTTTCGTAATTCATTTCAATTTTTTTCAGATTTCCCAGTAATACGCTATGTTCGTAGAATATATTCAGGTACTCTTTATTCTAATCTCGTTTCAAGTTTTTTGAAAATAATGAAAGCTAAATGAAAATAAATTACAAGAAATACCCGAACAAACATGCGAGACGCCATGACAAGCAAAGCAATGTGGCTGACGGTTGACTCGACGTGAACTTGACATATAAATAGCATTGATATTTAAGTTTGTTTGGTTGGCAATAGTTTACGATATATATTACTTACATAAGTTTGACAGGTTCAGAAATAAATACCCTGATCCAAGAGGAAATTAACCAGTTTATTGCTCGACACGAGACGTCAAATATATATCAATATAAAAATCAGTTCCTTGGAAATATTAAAATAAACTGAAATGTATACCGACATTAAATCTATTTCCATAGTTCACCTGTAGGTACATTCCCTCCGCCCGGCTAATTTGCATGGTCCTCGATTATAGCGAAGGAGGGTAGTTAGGGTGAAACGGGCCTGATGGCATTTCAAATGAATAATTGCCTCGCAGATTTGACGCGAGGTATTTTTATTGGCTTGCTATAAATATGAGCGATATTGAAAGTTTGATAAGCATTCGCTATAAACTTTCGGGCGGTCGCTATTGTTCGGATACATAAATAAAACTTCATGATAAATTACCGACATTATTTAATCATAAAATCAATATCAAATATATTTTAGCCCGTGAGTGACATTTAAGACATTTATTGTAAAGATGTTTTAGATATGACACTAAACTTCGCAATTCGTATCCTACCATGCGACCAAAATGACAAAAAGCGCAAAAATTTCAAGACACCCGTTTTGACCAAGTTTTGACATTCATAGTCTGCTTCAATGATTTGTTGTGAAAGCAACAACTCATGGTGCAACATTCTCAATGTATACATAGTAAATAAATTGCAATCGTTCGTAATTTTAATAACATTTACCTTAATCTTAATCAATACCTTTATAAATTGACTACCTTAATATCTATTGTAGCACACTTTCATTTACCTGTATTTGAATCAAAGATTTTGCGTCATAAATGTAATGGAATCATAATGATGGATTTAATTTAATTTGATGTTTTACAATTAGTACCTATTTTTCTCGTGTTTGTTTGGTGAAAATTGTTATGTTTCACTCGGTTCCGTAGCAACGTTTGTTTAAGCTCAAGCTCAAGATTTCACTCGCTACGCTCGCTGTTCGATATTGGAATCAGAATAAGAAAAAGTACTTGGCTGTGTTACCTACTAAAAATTTTTTTTTTTTATGAGAATTGGGATTTTAGAGGGATCCTCTATCCTATCCGCAAATCGGATATAATCACGGGGTATAATAATGTATTTTCCTTATTCTTTTATATTCTTGTCAAATGCGGTTTTCAATGGCTGGTACATGCGTGGTAAGGAAGATATTGCCTCTGCATCGACCGGTGAGGGTGTTTGCTTACGGTTGCCTAGTAACATAAGGCTTTTATGAAAAAATCTCAACCGCTATACTATAACTACTTAACTACCCATTACTCAAATAATGATTGACTAATTTAAATCATATTGTACAAATTTAATTTAGGTACAATTAGTACATCTTACAAATTACATATTAATGATAATAACTTCAGTGTTAGGAGTCGATTTGCTGCTAGACTATTTATCAACAGTTTTAGAATACAAAAATATACGCCCAATAACATAATAAGTAGGCTTGTGCCGTTTCGTTCGTAGATCGGAGCGCTCCGATCTCGTTCAATCGCTCCCACGAACTAGTTCGCTCTTTTAGGTCTTTTGCTCATTTAGTTCAGCCAGACCAGCGACCACTGCGGTCGGAAAGATCAGAACTAATGGGACCGAATAGTGTCAAAATGATACGAATAGTCCACAGATAGTAACATTCCGGGCCGAAAGGTTGTAAGTAACCGAAGTTTAATATAAAAACTTGACTTTTTTTGTTGCTCTGCTAAATAGCTCTCGCTCTTGGTCGGCGCAGTCACACATTCGTTCTCGATCCAAACCGCTCACGCTCGCCGATCCTATACTGAACTAAATGAGCAAAGACCGATTCTCAGACCACGGAAAGATTCAGTTCATTTCGGTCATTGATGGGATTTTATTCCTTACAGTTCATAGTTCGTGAACGACACAAGCCTAGTAATAAGTAATAATTGGCATTGGTCACCTATGTTCTATATTGTAAGCGAAACGTATAGTCAAATGGGGAAATGTTTGTTTAAATGTGTAATAGAAATCAATCAAGTAACTTGTTGATAATATAAAGCAAACATCTGACTCCTAAGTAGGTATGTACGTGCAGTAATGCAAACGGAATTAGTATAATTATTTTGGCATGAAAAGTATCACATTCACCGCTGAGCTACGGTTGTAGCGCTATGGACTTTTGTACCTGTATGTGTATGTATATTTATGTTTTTGTAAATAGAAATATGACCATACAAAATGGATGCCTTTCTAATGCGTTTGCGCTCACATCTGACTGATCTGACAGTCTCGCTCAGTAGAGAGACTTTCGTTTTATGGCAGGTTTACTCTATTCACATTATAACAACTAAGTTACATACGTTTACGGTCTACTAGATCTTGTTGTACAGCCGTGGAATGCCGCACACCAAATTACAAAGTCCTACAGAAAGCAGGAAATTGAACATATTTCAATAATATTATTTTGAAAGATCGGAAGCATGATTATAATGACAAAGGTTCGACAGGGATTCGGGACCGAAATTGGTGCTCAAGCAAATTCCAACTTTAATCTTGTCTGCTTTTATACGCTTTGGCGACGGTTTTCCCATAACTGAGCCATTTACAACTTTATTAACATATCCGTCTCACTCGCGCGATAGCGGTTTCCGTATAAATCGGCGTAAACTTGCTTTATGTCTTTTGACGCTTCCCTTTCCGTTATAAGCTTAAATTGTGATGTAATTCTGCACGCGGCACACGTCGCTATCGCTCACAATAAAACCTCTCATTTTACCTGTTTGAGTGAACGGTCGGGACAAAATAAACAATTACAAAACACGAGAGTTGGCCGTGGGATGTTTCAGCCATAAACATTTTATGATTTTTTTTGTTTCACAATATACTTAATGTAAAAAGCGTCACTAGAGGTATGGAAGAAGTACTTACATAATTAAAGAATATACAATGAGAGTTTTGAAAGATTCACGGTTATTTTCATCAGACTTATATTGACCGGGATATATAGACCGTGATTACCTTCTCCTAAAGTATAATCTGCCAAGCAGAAAAATCTACCACGAATAATTTACTCCTAATAAAATGTCAAAAGCGTCAAAACGATGTATTGCTGAAACAATGATGATGATGGCGCAATGTAATGAACTTTATTTTGTCTACAACAGGAAACATTATTTCCCAAACAGCCCAGGTACATTTATTATTCCAGTGTAACCAACCACCCTTCCGAATACGTCAACCATTTTCGCAATATATCTGTTGAATTGATTATACTCTTTTACAAAACCAAAGCAGCCATATTCACACACATTGCCTCAATGCTAGTCCCGGAGAATGACTACGGGAAACGAAACGTGATTTCAATTTTCCTTACATTTATCATAAGAAAGAGGGAGGGGTAGCGAGGGGTGAAGGGGGCAATTTAAGCCACTTGATGCGGATTTGACGCGAAGTGCTTTCACATTGGCGGCTAAACTGGTGGCTTACTGAATCACCCATCATTTGCCTTTGATGAGGCGAAATTCGCGATTTCTGATACTTCCAGTATCTTCACTTGAATCGCTATTCAAACTCAGATATCAAGTAGGTTTGTTTGTGCTGTTGTGATTAATTATTGTATTAGATAGTTTATAAGATTATAAGCTACGAAATAAACTAAACTGGAACTAAGAGAAGTTAGCAGGGAATAGATACCTAACAAAATAACGACTGGTGCCTATAAAAGATTGAAACGTCCTTAAAGTATGATTATTGGCATAATAATTGGTCAATATTTTTTCACAAGATCACCAAGATCAAGGCAATATTGATATTTTGTTATCACATCAATCTGAATATGAGATAAAATATTACGGAGAGTTTTAAAATGTGATACCTACTTAATTTGAAATACCAAAATGAACGTGCATATTTGCAAATTAAACAAATTAAATCTGAATTCATTAGGCAAATGCTCACGGTAGAAAGGTTACTATTTCATATTACCGTATGTACGGTGTTGGCTGGAGAGATTACAACATGAATATCGACACAAATATGGCTGCTGTTAAAATCAAGTTTTATTATGAAAGTTACACGAGAGAGCCATAACGAAACAATGTTCAACTCAACTTGCCCGGCCGTTCGGGAACGGAACGAGAACGCTCCACTAACACCATATTGATAAATACCCCTGCAGTATTTTATGCTCTATATGGTTAACTTTGCGCAGGCAAGAAGTGAAAAAGTAGTGCAAACATTTTAGCTAGCGTGTTGGATTTTGAAAGCGGAATATTAATAACTAGGACGCAGCAACGCAACACCGTAGTTGCAATAAAACACATCGTTTAAAGTTTAATAAGTATGTTATAATAGGCTATAAACTAATGCGTAATTCCATGTAATAGAGGAATGTAAGTTATCAATTATATTCATGGTGCAAATTGAAATATAAATATAAGTACGTTTAATAGTATCTATAGGTAAGTACAGATAAATTAACAATTTGTACTATAATAAATAAACATGCAATAAAGTGGTCAATTACATTACAGTTTCGTGAAATTGCCCGATTCATACAACAATATGTTTGTTGGTATTCATATATTTAATCGAATGGCCCATAAGAGACAATATTGCCAAATAATAAAATAATAAAGCAGGTCTAGCCCTGATACAAAAAAGAAAGCAGAATAATACCCAAGTAGTGTTAAATAAATAAGTTACAACCTCTCAGAGCACAGAGCATACGTATTCTGCAACATTTTTCAGACTTCCACATAAGAATCATAAAGGGTGTAGTGTATGTAAGGTTCGCACATAATGTGATATACCCTCTCTCGCTGATCTTAGACAAGTAGACGTAGTTTTCCGCTCTTCCTCTCGGATCCCTTTGTATCGCGATTATTTTAATACAGCACCTTTATGAAATTCAAATGAGGTCTCGAGAGAGTTGGGACCCTTCGGCCGCTCTTTTTATATTTATTTATTTCCGAAGCAAGAATGGCAATGCTAAGTTACGTGATTTATAGTGAAACGAGTCGCGAGCTCATTTATGTTTCAATACTGCCCGTACTCTCTACATACGTAATACTATAACGTACTATATATAGGTACAGTCAACAAGAAATTATGGAAATTAAAAAGTTGCAAGAGTCATTCCGTTTTTACATATTTTGTGTATTGATTTGAAAGGGACGTAAAGCAGTGTTGCTACTTAATACTTTCTTTGGATCTAACCCGATATCGGGTTTGCGACCTATAAGCACTTGCTGCATGCGTATTTCCCCATGTTATCGGCTACGCTCGTAGCGCGTAGTAAACGCCGCCGGCCTTGCCGAAGTAATAATAGTTGACGCAACAAGACTATCAAAACGCAGCGCCACTCACTGCAAAAGAGCAATAGGGCAAAAAGCTTACCCAGCGTAAGCAATTGTGACGTTACCTAAGTATAGTAAGACGTTACCTAAGTAGTCGCATAGCCTGTAGGCCTAGCACATGATTGCCGCGAGATAGATGACACGTCTTCTTCTAACTGTATTATTGACATGGACGGGTCGGGTAGTCTATCTCGCGGCGACATACTCTCGTGACAATCTTGTGCTAACCCTTCTGGTACTGAATTTGTTTATTTCTACAATATCTTGTTTGGCTGTGCATTCATAACAATTCGAGTTGATAGTTTGTTTTATTTCGGGCTGACAATAATTGTTATTGGTCGGCTTAGGTGACTCGATGTCGTGCCACTGTTAATTACCGATTCGACGCTTACATTTTTTTCGATTTCATTTGGAAAATCCGATGAATCACGCTAGTCGGACGCAAATATCGATTGTGCCGGAATATAGAAATGTTCCTCCATTTAGGTACTATGTATTTATTTAGTCAAGCACCTAAAAATAAGTAACATGTTACTTATTTAAATTTCAATTTCAAATACTCGTAACATTGACCAACTTGCTATGTGTTGTTTCTTTTCTTTGTCTTTATGTTTATGACTAATAATACTACTATAATATTATATAGATATTATCAGGTACCAATAGAGAGTGCGCGCGATCTAGGATCTGGATTTTCTTGTCATATTACTTTGAAAGAGTGAGATTTCTTGTGAGCTTGTATAGAAATTAAGGATTGATGGCAAGTAATAAGATTACCAGGGTATCTAGCCAATCGTTTATAATACGCTATTGGCTTTGTGGTTCCAATACAGAGAGAAAACTACGAAACCATACGGAGCTAACGGAGCGTCAACAATCACTTACGATAATATCTGTTTCGTAGCTATCTCTATCGCTCTTGCGTATTGGCGCGACAGAGCCAGACTGCATTTCTGTCGGCGTCTGGCGTCGACGATTGCCGTTCGTCAACGCCGGCTGGTCATATTAATCGGGCAGCACGTCGCGATGCCGCGGACGACCGGGAGCGTCTTTACGAGCCTTGCACGTGCGCGACCACTCACTTCAGATGAAATTACATAACACGGGAAAGTTAGGATTGCGCGTTAAATTTTATACCGCGTGATGTAATCAAATCTGGACAATAGGTACAAAGTGTATATACTCGTATATATACATGTGTACTTATGTTTAGTTTATTTAGTATGCTTTCTTTTATTTCCTTTGTTTTGATTTTACTGTTGAAATTGTAGCACCGCTCAGTCTCTCTGCTTAGCCTCGAGGTTGACTGGTAGAGAATGCCTTAAAGCATTAAGTCCGCCTTTTTGTACTGCAAGATTTTTCTTTTGTGCAATAAAGATTGAATAAATAAATAACATAAATAATTAAGCGTGATCATTTTAAAGGCAAATAAAATTCGTACGTACCTAGTGTGTTCTTATTAGGAGATTGATGATTATTATTAGTTTAACACAAATGGACGGTAAATGTTCTTGCGTAGAATTTTTGAGAACGTTTGTTTATAGCGTACAAATAAACAATTTCACAATTATTTATTTACAGTGTACAATACTGACTCATATCGATTCGCCGTCCGGAGCTGTAACCACTTACCCAATTAAAATGAGTCGAGTAACCCAGACGACGAAATTTTCATTATGTTTAATTTTGGTTATTAAATCTCGTCCGGCTTCACGGTGTATTTTATCAATTGTTGAGTTTAATATTGAAATTAAAAACGTATTATTAGTACTTTTTTAAGAGAGTCGGTTTGTGCTTAAAAAATACAAATAAACTTTAAGACAAAAGAACTAAATAGTACTTCAAATTAAGGCCTTATATAAAGTCTGTTATAATTACTACGTATAATCTTATATGTTCGTCTCTCGACATTTTTTATAAAGTTCGTAGTTAATATTGTATCATTAATTTCATAGTTCCTTGCTGATTAACTGAAGGTTAACTGGAAGAAATCCTTTAATGGGATAAGTTCGCCTTTGTACAAATGATGTGTGTATTCTTTTTTCTTTCCTGTTATTATGTGTTCTTATTTTTGTACAATAAAGTGTAATTACTACTACTGCTACTACTAAATACTACTACTGATTCTAAAATATTATTACCACGATCGCAAAAACTTTTAAATATACATATTACCTACAGTAATTTTATTACCATTCTGCGCTTAATAAAACGACACCCCACAAAACTAAGTTAGATAAGTGTTTTTGAAACTCTACACCGTCTTGGTTTATCATATAGCCAAACTCCCTCGTTGTCCTTGTCTAGTCTGGATAGACTGTATAGCTCCGTCTCGTTTCAGAGGAAGTCCCTTCGCAAATTGAAATCGCAAAGGGTTTCACGACGGTGCCGTCCATAAACATTGAGTAAAGCGAGACGTATCTTTGTTCTCTGTATATTTTAATTATTAGACTTGCCTCGGGCCGACCCTTGCGAAGGGCCGAATTGAGGAGATGTTCCGTTCCTTTAATTGAAGGAAATCGTCAGTTAGTTTTCTTTTACTTTGTTTACTTTACGGTTGCCGAGTAATTTGTAGATTGTTTTCATTTTAAGTACCACATATTTATTGATAAATATAGTGTAATAATAATTAGTGTTTATATTATATAAATAGTGTTGCACGATGCATCAATAATTTCTGAGAAAATTCTTCCCAAAGTCTGGTACACATGAAAAATCTGTTATAAAAGTAAACCGCTAAACACCGTTGTATAAAATAATGATTTGTTAGAATATTTAAAGATGCCATGAAAAAGCTTAAGGTGGCTCGCTTTCCATACAAAAAACATCTACCATTTATTTAGTCACCGCACACTACAACTAAATAAAAATATGCGCATACATCTACTATACATTATCCGTCGTCGCGGTAGTGAATGAAATACATTGTTTCATACAGAAATCATGGACAAATCCATGTGAATTTTTTATTAATTTTACGTAAATGTGCGTGCCAAATTTTTCTGTACAGACACAGAGCCGTCATATTTCGCGCATTTTTAGTTGACATTGTCATCAGTGACATTTGGCTCTTGACAAGTAATTATTTAAAGATATTGGTTTAGTTAACTCAAGCAGACTCAGAAATAATGACGCATTTTGTCAACAAAGATACATATCGTGTATTTCGACACTGCTAATGTAAATCGAAATGGCGTCTCGGTCAAACGACCGACTATGATGCAGAAGATCGAGGGTTCGAGTCCGAAGTTTTTTTTAATCATTTGAACTTTTATGGATTTATTAAGTATTTTTAATTTTTTTAATGGAATATTTGACTATTACTATATTGCTTTCCTATTTTTTATTTTCATACAAAAATACAATACAATCCTTTATTATGCCTTTGTTGATAAAATAAAATACACACGTCTGGTATAATACATTATACATAGGTCATAGTGTGGGCATAGTATTAGTAAAGTATTGCATTTACTGAGCTGGTTGACCTATGTTATTGTTGTGTGAATGTTTTTCTTCAACTAAATGGTTATATACAAGAATATGGGTAGCTTTTGCACATTGTAATTTTTCCTCAGTCACCCGTTGACCACGAACGCTGTAAAGTGTTTGAAACATCGGGATGAATTTTAAACTCATTATACGCGATTTAATCCGTTTTCATAGTTTTTATTTCATGAGTAACTATCGCGGTAACTGAAGACAATATTAACTAAATGGTTACAAATAATAATTATCATCAATATAATCTGGTCCAGGCAGGCAATGGTCGCGCGATAAATGATAAAACATCTGGCCGTCCCTATAATCGCACTTACTAATAGTGCGACAGGGACGGCCTTATATTTTATCGTCTATCGCGCGACCATGCTACCCGTGCTGTACTAGCTTTTGCCCGCGGATTCGCTTGCGTTAGAAAGAGACAAAAGTAGCATATGTCACTCTCCATCCCTTCAACTATCTCCACTTAAAAAACATGTCAATCCGTCGCTCCGTTTGGCTGTGAAAGACGGACAAACAAACAAACACACATTATCTTTGGTCAAACAACGAATTCTTCCACTTCAGATTATAGAGTAACCAGCTTTTCCCATTTATAATAAACTAGCTTTTGACCGCGGCTTCGCTCGCGTAAGAAAGAGACAAAAAGTAGCCTATGTCACTCTCCATCCCTTCAACTAAATCCCCTTAAATAATCACGTCAATTCGTCGCTCCGGTTTTGCCGTGAAAGACGGACAAACAAACAGACACACACCCTTTCCCATTTGTAATATTAGTATGGATTTGACATTATTATTTATATTTAAATAATTATATATGTATAGCCCAATTTCGTCGGGAACAGCGTGTTATGTAATGGCGTCGTTGGTGTACAGTCGTCTGTCACGCCGTGAAGGTGCGTTCGATTCCCAGGATTCTATAAACTTTTTGTATTTTTTTGGAAATAAATTTCGTATTTTTTATTGACCGAGCAAGAATGGAGAGCCGAAGGTATCAATTTTATCTTAGAGAACACTTTGATTTTTTTATTGTCATTTTGATTTTTTATTTATTAAGTTGAGATATAAAACACAACTTTTAATACCCTCGCTAAATATAATATTTTCTCAAACATGCAATGAAATATTGTCTTTACGTTCCTTAAAATGGGCTGGGAAGTATCGCTTTTTGGGCGCAACAACTCGAGAGGACTGTAAAGGGATTTCATATTATTTTTCAGGCCTAGGCCTGCAAAGTAACTTTTTTTTATAAAATGTTGTCCTTTAGAGCATTTTTTTTATTTCATTGTATGTTTGAGAAAAGCACTATACATGCCTCGGCGTGAAAACGGATTCCCGGCCTCGTATCCCTATCCGGCCTCGCTCGCACGCTCGCTCGGCCGTATATACCCACTTGGCCGGAAATCCTCATTTTCCCGGCCTCTGTAATGTACTATTTATCGAAATTACTCCTTAGATAAAAAAAGTCCACTTGAGTTTTTAAAGCATTACGTTACTCAGTTAACTATTGCATTTTCATTTACTAATTTAAGATTTCAAAAGCGATTTAAATACCCTTGCTCCATCGAAAATAAACAATTAGAAAAAAAAAACATTCGAATCGTAGTTTAAAAACTAAAATTTATCTATACTTTTTTGGAATTTTTTAAAATATCAGATTAGGATAATTATGTTAGAAATTCTGAGTTCGACGAACCCAAAAATTATTACCAAGGTTTTTAATCTTTTTTGTGGAAAACGCTCAGTAACTACTGTACGAGTAGGTACATATACATTTATGTATAATAATAAAACAAAAAATAGTGTCTCATAGTGTTGTGTTCCTGCCGGTGAGTAAGGCTGCCAGAGCTCAACGAGGGTGTGGGGTGCTGACGACGGGAGGACTTACGGAACTAATTTGTTCCGTCTATTGTCCTTTGAGTCGTCGGCAACCCAAACCCTCCTTTGAACTTGTACACTCCTTTTTGCTGTGCACACGCAGCAAAGGGGAGTGTACAAGTTTCTAATGGGGCGGCAACGCGCATGCGACACTCTTTGAGTTGCAGGCGTCCATAGGTTACGGTGACCGCTTTCCATCAGGCGGACCGTATGCTTGTTTGCCACCGACGTAGTATTAAAAAAAAAGAGAAAAAGTCCTGGATTCGAACCCAGTACTTCCATGCAAATCATGCGATGGCACGTATTTACCGCAAGGCTATTTAAACAAGCTGTCGCCGCGTGAAATTATCGACTAGAAGGAATACAAAAACACTGTTTGTATGTGTGAGTGGTACTTAAAAATAGTGTAAAATAGTAAATTTATCTACATTAAGGGGATTAACGTTACAATGAGAAGTGGAATGTTTGTTGTAATACGTCAATTTTAATATTAAATGTTCGCGAAGCATAATTGAAAGTATATAAATGCCTGTACGACTCCACAAAAAAAATAAGACTGGTAATTTGCAGATTAACGCCATCTAACGCAGCCTGAGCTTCGGGTAACCTAAGCGAGCCACCTTAAAGGCCTGCGTAAATGAGAGCGGCGCGAGTTTTAATCGTGATTAAAAGGATTAGCATTAGCGCCACATCGGCAGGGCAATTTGTAAGTGATTCGCTTAGCTGGGACATCTAGTTACAAAGCAGCGCGCAATATAATTAACTTTATTACAATCTTACTGATCTCGATGCAGCTTTGCAAACAAATAATACAATACGTTACAATTGCGGAAAATAGGAAAGATTTAAACACGACCGAAACCACCGAAGAGTGTTTTAAATAGCTACTCGTTTAAATTTCAATATTTCGTCGTAATTCTTAATATTTCGTTTTGTTGTGTTTGTTATCGTCGTCCTCCTTGCGTTATTCCGCCAATTGCCATCGGGTAACGTAATAAGATTAGTTTTTAGTAACCAAACAGATACGTATAAACTGGTGTTACTCTGATTCGAGAGGACATTGAAACGTGTTCATCATAAAACCTTTAATTTCGCGTTTGAAGCTCACCTCCCTATCCTTCAAAAGCGATGGTCATTGTTACCCCACGAATCAAACTAACATAGTCTAGTCTACGCCATACGTTAGTGCTTAAAATAAATAGGACTTCATGTGCACGTTATTTCTATCTCTCAGCGATTGGCTGATAGACATTGAATTGATTACGTTCATGTGAACCGATGTCAAACGAACGGTGCTACTATTTAGTATGTCACTTTAGCGGTTAACTTAACCTCGGGATATAAAGTGCTTTGATAGCGCGGCTCGCGTGCTCTGAAATGCAAATGGACTATCGCTATGCCCGCGTCACGCTCTATAAGTCTATTCTTGGATGAGCTAACGACGTATTGGGTTTGCATTCTTATGACTTTTTCATTTAAAAAAAATATACTACGAGTACGTGAGCTGGCTCAATCAAATTACATTTTTTTTTATTTCATGGGGTTCAATGAAAACAATAAATGGATATCTAGTAGGCAGGACGTAAAATTCAAATATGATTTATGAATTCCATCTCTACCATTGTTTAATTTATTTAGATTGCGAGAAAATCGTTGAAAAAGCTTCATCCAAAAATATAACAAATGTTTTTTTTTTCGATAAATGTTCGATTCAGTTATTTAAAATTGTAGGTGTATTTATATTTTACTTTTGGAAGATGGAAGTAAAATAAAGGATATAATAATTTTGTAAATAATAAAATGTTCACAAGTAGGTACATTTCTTATCATCAGGTTGTCACTTCTAATGGCATATGTCTGTATCTCGAAATTCGTAACTCGTGTCGATTTAAAACACTCCCCTTGCTCGTGCTTTAATTTATCGCGACTCGTTTCCGCACTTGTATCTTAATGTACTAATACTAAATAATGGTAGTTATATCCGTTTTCCTTACCGGATTACTGGTATAGTTTACACAGTGACTGAGACATGATCGGCATCCTCCGTTAAACACACAATATAAGTGTCAACAGGCTGATTAGCGCTTACTATGCTTCTCACGTTACTCCCCTATGTGGGTCTCTCGATAGGCCTTGTTAAGCTACTTACTATGTATAGGCACGCCTATGTGTATCTGGTATGTTAACAAGCAGTACGTAATCAAATATGGACCAGGCTAGATAGATTACCGCTTCTGTTCCATGTAACTAGAGCATTAGGCTAGGAACACACTACGCGGACGTCCGTCGTAAATCGACCGCGGACGGGAATCTGGACAATGGAAATACACATAACCGTGCAAACTATCGGTCGACGGACACGGACGTGGCCTTGAGCGCACGGACGTCCGATCGAAATCTGGCTCTCTGGATGTTTTGTTCCGTGCACACTGATAGGTCGCGGTCGCGGTCGTTTTACGACGGACGTCCGCGTAGTATGTTCCTAGCTTGAGTCATTTACTGAAAACGCGAGGGCCTGGAAGTATTTATATTACGTAGACTTAATGTTCGATCAAATGTCGCCGGTTATAACACAATTTTTCAAATATCTACAACCTAAATAATTGGATATTGAGTAGCATGATATTTTATTTTAGTTGTTATAAGGTAAAAGTATTAGTAATGGACAGAATACAAGTAAATTCCACTTTCAATCTCAAGTCATTGTCAAAAAATGTGACAAAAGAGTCTCATTTATCGGGCATTTGCGTGTCGAGCATTGGTACTTTTATATTATTTTGATAACGAAAAAAGTACTGATCCTTGTCAAGTTTCGTATTTCAACCGATACCCGTAATTCATTTACTGTTGGTATAAAACGATTACGTCGTCATTAATCACTACATGTAACGCGAAATAATCGAATTAATCGCTCCCTCCTGTGGCGCCGAAGTTACACTCGACGATACTTTACTCGTTCAGTTCAGTAGCCACATTTTTGTAGATGAATTAGAGTGACATTTCAAAACATTTTTGGGTCACACAATACTGGCCACGCCACGATCAGAGTCCACGTATGTAAAATAATGTCAGAACTTGTATGTAAAGGGTTCTTGTAAATAACTGTTTGGGGTCGCTGTTAATTTTCTCCATACAATGTAATTTTCAGTGACGTTTATCACGTAACATCTAAAACGTCAAAAGTGTCAAAACCTCATAGTAAAGGCTCTTCCCTATCTGTCACAACGAGTGGCAGTTCTAATTTTTAAATGTCACGAGCCACGTCGTAGGCAAAACACTAGTGCGCGCATTGGATAAAACCAATCAACGCTTTTTATCCTCATGTGCTGACACGTGACTGTAGATTCGATTAATACGTACGGCACAGGCGTACACGGTTAATAGTTATTTGTTATACAAGGGGGCAAAGTTGTATTTTAACGCCGAGTGTGGAATTGAGAAACGAGCAAGTGAAAGGATTCTATAGTTGAACCACGAGCGAAGCGAGTGGTTCGAGAATAGAATCCTGAACTTGCGAGTTTTTTAACACACGAGAAGTAAAATACATTTGCACCCGAGTGTAACACAAAACTTTTCCCCTCACTATAGCGAGGAAACTACAACGCAAAAAATGCGTTTATCACTGCTTCCAGTAGTTCCACAGGTGGTAAATCATCTTTATTACTAGATTCACCTACTTTTATCAATTTTAAAGCAGTTAATTTTACTTTATTCAAGGTCAAATTACTTTACCCACTAGTGGATAAAATGCGTTTTTATCCGCTGGTATTAAAGGACAAAACACGTGTTTCCGAGCTAGTGAGGGGAAATAGAATAAACTGAGTACGTCCTGTTCATCAGACCTGTCCAGCGGCCTGTAAAGGATGAAATTCAAATATGATTGCGATTTTTAATGACATCATAGGAACTATCCATATTTATTTATTTATTTAATCGTATGGCAAATTATATCTAAAAGCAATCAGAGTGTAGCCTTGAGGTTGCTAAGCCAGGCAACCAGGTCGGGTGTCACGATGTTCAGATCTTCAGCAGGCCCGGGGTATGAGTGGAGTGGGCAGCCGCTCCGCATTCGCAGAGTGATGAATCCGTCCAACCCCACTATACATACTAATATTATAAATGGGAAAGTGCGTGCGCCTGTTTGTTTGTCCGTCTTTCGTGATTTTTTAAGTGGAGATTGTTGAAGGGATGGAGAGGGCCATAGGCTACTTTTGTCTCTTTCTAACCCATTATTTTATTTAACGCGAGGGAAGCCGTGGGCAAAAGTTTGTACTCTATATTTTTAGTTGTTTCAAAAAACCTAAACAAAAAAAATACAGTTTCGGGTATTTACAAGTGTTACAACATTTATTGGTTAACCAAAGAAAACCTTATTTGATCGCGTAATCTTTTCTTTTACTCAACCGTACTTTTAACCCCCGACGCAAAAACAACGGAGTGTTAACTTTGACGTGTCTGTCTGTCTCTTTATCTGTCTGTCTATGTGTGTGTCTGTCTGTGGCATCGTAGCTCCCGAACGGATGAACCGATTTAGATTTAGTTTTTTTTTTGTTGAAAGCTGAGTTAGTTGGGAGTGTTCTTAGCCATGTTTCATGAAAATCGGTCTACGTTTGTCGCGGTCGGGGTTTTTTTCAAAATTTTAATTTTGTGTTTAAGTTAGTTCTACTAATGAGGATAGATTTTGTTTACACTTATTTAAATGCCTGAAGATACAGACAGAACATCATTGAAATATTTATACTTACTAACTTAATAACATCATGCAAGTAAATTACTCCGTTGCGCTGGTTAACAGTTTCCTCTCATTATTTATTTAATGTTAGTTATACGCACCTATAATTATAAAAATAAAAATAATTTATATTTTACTAGAACATAAACTTATGTTTTGGTAATAGAGAAGCCCAGGATTCTACATCGCTCGCTTTAGTATTGCCCGCTCCTCAATTATGAGGACTGTTAGACCTTTTGTTTCATGAAATATATGTGGACAGCAAACAATCTTCAGCGTGTAGCAATGTTTGTATTTGAGTAACGCAATAAGTCTGTGTTAACTCATCGTATTTGTTGTTTATATTGACGAGTAACATTTGTACATGTTATATATAATATTTGTGACATAATTCCCCATATTCATTATATTTGAGTAATGCAATAAGTCTGTGTTAACTCATCGTATTCGTTGTTTATATTGACGAGTAACATTTGTTCACATTAAATATACTATGTGTACTCAAATAGTAATCAAAATACATAATAAACAAAATAATCATCTAATCTCATGATATCATAATATAGTTATTTCCTTAGGAAAACATCGTAAAGTCACTTCTTTATCAAACCGTAATTCAAAACACTAAACAAAAAATATCACTCACTTCTTTACTTTACACTCAGTCAATTTCTGTAAGAATGTCCAATAATATTTATTTATTTATCATCATTAAATTTATACTACAGTATCAAGATTGCTCAGTCTTGCTATAATTCATAATCAAAAGTAAAACTGCTTAATTGTAAATCTAAATTACTCCGTTGCGCTGGTTAACAGTTTCCTCTCATTATTTATTTAATGTTAGTTATACGCACCTATAATTATAAAAATAAAAATAATTTATATTTTACTAGAACATAAACTTATGTTTTGGTAATAGAGAAGCCCAGATTCTACATCGCTCGCTTTAGTATTGCCCGCTCCTCAATTATGAGGACTGTTAGACCTTTTGTTTCATGAAATATATGTGGACAGCAAACAATCTTCAGCGTGTAGCAATGTTAATTTATGGTTTATAGTTTGCCCCCCTTTCATTTTGGCCATTCTCTATAATTAATGTTAATAAATTAAAAAAAAACACCTTCAATTTGTAAAGGTTAATAATGTTCATAACTATTCCAAATTTCAAATCGATCGCAAAAGTAGTTCTCGAGATATTTAGTAATGTGACAGATGGACCGACAGACAGACTGACAGAGCGGCGCCATAAGGGTTCCTTTTGTACCTTTTTGGTACGGAACCCTAAAAAGCTATAGATTACGGCTATTTATAGTATTGTTTGTATTTATAGTTTAATATTTGATGATTGGCAATATCAGAAAGTTGGACGCTCTCAGAAAGCGCCACGTGACTCAAATTTGCATAGGATCGGACATTATTCTGGTCTTCGGGTCGCCACACCAAGTAAGCCGCTCTACGTGTCTCGCCTGCATTACTCCGCCGTGGCCGACGAAGTGGTGGAGTACGTTCGGTTCGCCAGAAGACTGGCTTCACGCTGAGGGTGCAACAGCTGCAGTCGCGTCATTACGTGCACTGCCGCGCCGCGGCCTCTGCAGGACACCATCGCGAGTGCAGACTTCTGGCCGAAAGGTGAAGTCTTTTGACGGTTCCGGGGCAACCTGCCGAATTCTATGCCAGGACAGACGACGCAACGAAGCCTCGACGTTACGTTGTCACCTAAATGTAGATGATTTGTAATGTGTTGTTTTTTTTATTGGATTTAAAACTAACTTATGTCCTCCGTGTTAGTCTTATAATTTTTCTATTAATTTATAATTATCTGATGCTTTATCTAAACTTGAGTAAGACGAGTACGGTACGATATATGTAGGTACTATGAATATAAATTCCCTACTTACATTCATAGTATATCGTACTATAAATAAAAACACCCACAAACATGATTATTATTAGGTACCATACAATTTAAACATACATAAACATACACCTCCGTGCCCATAAGGGGTAGGCAGATCACATGAAACTGCTCAAGTTACAGTTCTGCTCTTAGCAAGGGGTTGAAAGAAAACGAAATTGTGATATTGCAGTCGACTTAGATGGAACACAGAGGAGGAAATGGGGGGGGGGGGGGGGGTGAAATTCTTAGGGCCACTTGCACCAAAGAAAACGGAGGGTTCACCCGAGGGTTAACCAACCATCTTATATGGAATTTGACAGATGACAGCCCACTAACCCCGAGTTAAATGTTTGGTGCAAGTGAACCTTAACCCGTCACCACGCGGGTACCTTAGAATTGATGACTATAAATCAGGTTATAGTTTCGGAATACCACATTAGACGAGTAAAAAGGGCCGCTGCGTAAACAACAGGGCTTAGTTATTATATTAAAACCCTGGCCGCCGTGACACGGTACCCTGACGGTTCCTCAGCATTAATCATCCTCAGTCACGTTTTAACGTGGGTCCGCTCATCGCTCTCCTCGTATCTTTATCTCTTTTAATTATTAGCAAATAATTCACGAATTTTTGTATAAAATTTGTAAGAGACGGTATAACGGGTATTTTTTCTAGCATTTTTAAATAATTAAACCTTAAATTTTACTCCTTAAATTAAAACTTTTAAAGGTGCCTATAAATTATTTGGATGTTTCTTCGTCATATTTTTTTTTTATATTTGCAGTTAGGCTATGTTTGGAAAGATAGAAGAGACTCTACCTGTGTATTTCACATTGCTTTGTCACGCTTTAAACATTAACAATAAATGCAATACGTTGCACGTTAGAATAAACCTAAAAGCGTGATTAAAATCAAAAGGATTTTTGGTGCATGCAGCTTCCAGTTTCATTTATTAGTTCTGTTACAGGAGCTTCCTGTGAAAAGTCCGTAATTGTAAAACTATGCGTAGCTTAGCTACATCAAACACATTGATTCAGTTAGCTGTAAATAACCTGCCTCACATACAAAGCAGTCAAACTTTTCATACAAGCAAATTCTAACAAACTACGATTACAAACAGTTTCGTGCGATGGGTAGTAAATTGTTATTAACTCCTGTGCAAGTTTTCATACATTCTGTATCGCACACGCCCGAAACACATTTCACTGAAAATAGATTGTGAAAAAAATATAAAACCCATGTCAGGAACTCAGAAATGGAACAAAATGTGAAATAATGGTGACGCGCCACTTTACGCGCCGGGCTTAACGATCATGGCCAGATTACGAGCCCACTAGATGCCTTATTTAAGGCATTCATTGCCAACGTGCCAAACAAGATGTCCATGCCAGTTCACAAAAATATGTAAGACCCGATACTCGAATACTGCACACTTATAGAACGTAACGACACTACACGTTTATATCCCGACGTCGGGTACACAATAGGTTACTTGGCATAGGCGTAGGCGTGATATAGTACCTAAGTACCAAGATCACGACCTTCATGTCGTCCGGCTTGGAAAATAAATCATGAAATAGGTACGAGATAGTCTGGTTATCAGCACTAAATATAAACACGACTAATGGTGGTTACAAATGACGCTCCTGTTATGTATTTTGCACCGAAATGACAACCGGGTTGTAAAACTATCCTTCACGCTGTAAATGGACCCCAATATTGCCCATTTCCTCAAGCGCCCATAACAGTTGTAACAGCCATTGCAAACCCAGTTTGATTTCAATAGATAATTGAGTGGAAAGTGGACATACTCGTACGCTATTCCATATGAACTTAGTTTTCTTTCCTTTTCTAATAATATTTAAAAAAATGCATTTGGCGTAAGTACGTATAATAATTACCTTTAGGCTTTGTATCAAAAAAGTTCTTTTTTTAAATATCAGTATTTATAGTCTTATTTTTGATGAGAGCGCACCCGCTTATTATAGTTTTTCAGGATTTGTTTACAAACAAAGTTAAGCCGACTGATAAACTTTCGGTGTCATAATTAACACGCATTGCTTTGCAAGGCTAAAATAACCTATACCAAAGAAGTGGCATCTGTAGGAGGCCATCTGTGGAATCATGGCGGCTATCGCCGAATGAAGGGGTTTCTCATGCCATGAATATGTAAATACAACAGTTGTGCTGGCGATTTCCTCTTACAGATTAATGGTTTACGTCATTACTCCACTACTTGTTGATTTAATGACACGTAACGCACGCACTAGTTTGTTACCAGTTGCCGCCGTTTGCTATTTTTCTTATGTAAATTATTTAACCTACGGAATGCATAGTCGAATAATAGAATAGTTATGATTATTTGTACGTTTGAATGTATAATTATGTGCTTAATTTCGTAAAATGGATGAACGGGTACTTAGGTAACGGATTTAGAAAGAGGGAGTGTAAACCCCAGAAAGGAGAAAAAGAGTAAACCTCACACGTGTAACACGATTTGCCGCCAAACACTCGTACATCTACGGTATTTGCTAGCTACAGTTAACGGCGTAGCACTTCGTAGCACAGCTACGCTTCGCGAGAGCTTACTTTGTAGAGTCCACCTAAAGCTAACTCTGTGTAAAACGCTCACGATAATATCTCTTTCGTAGCTATCTATCTCTATCGCTCTTGCGTATTGGTGCGACAGAGCCGGACTACATTTCTGCGGCGTTTCGTTTAGCAGAAATGCCATTCGGCTACGGGGCCAGTGCTGACCTAAATTTTACGAAACGTTACATTTATATTGTCCGGGATAACAAATCCTAATGAAACTAACCGTGAATTACTCAAAATTCTAATAAAACTAGATTTTCAAATATTGAACCATTATCATTTTCACACTGCGTTTGTGTCACTTGTAGGTATGTTTCTGTTTTATTTAATTGTACATACATACATACATACAATCACACCTGTATCCCATAAAGGGGTAAGCAGAGCACATGAAACCACTAAAGCTTCAGTGCCACTCTTGGCAAACTAGGGGTTGAAAGAAAACGAAACTGTGACATTGCAGTGACAGGTTGCCAGCCTCTCGCCTACGCCACAATTTAACCCATATCCCACAGTCGCCTTCTACGACACCCACAGGAAGAAAGGGGGTGGTGAAATTCTTAACCCGTCACCACACAGGCAATTTAATTTAATTATAATAGAATAAAATTTGTGTACAAATACCACGCGTTAGCTCCCGTAAAGATAAACTACAAGTACTTAATAAAAGTTACATGAATAGATGTGAAACAGGAATCCTACAAACATTTAAGTGACAGAAATTGCTTTAACCCTCAGCGTAGCGTGTAGGGTAAGTCACTAAATAAAAAATAGATTTAACACTTAGCTGCTGACCCTTTTCTCGATTACTCGGATAAACCTGGATACCGTAGTATGTACGCCGATAACCTGCTCCCAGCCTGAGCCCCAAAGAATGGAAAAATAATCTGTTTCCCCGTACAAAGGGATTGGGAGCGAGAATACAATATTCCTTATGTAAAAAACCACTAACATGAAAATTCCTTTTTGAAATATTCCATTACACAATATTGAATGTTAGAATAACATATTTTTTTTACATACTTATGTGATTTCATTAGATTCAGTCGTCTTTTTATGATCCTTAATATTTTACTTATAATTATTTCTGTAAGTCAGTAGGATAAAGTAAAGGAATATTAAATGTAGAATATTTTAAATTAGTTGTCGTTGAAAACAAGGGAAGCGCTGGTGGCCTAGCTGCGACTTTCGATCCGGAGGTCGCGGGTTCGAAGCCCCGCTCGTACCAATGAGTTTCTCGGAACTTATGTGCGAAATGTTATTTTATTTGCCAGTCGCTTTTCGGTGAAGGAAAACATCGTCAGGCAACCCAATTCCAATAAGTAAAACTAAAACATAACTTTCGTAAAAACTAGTGCCTACGCCAAATTTTGGTTTTGGTTGTCAAAGTGGACCCCAGGCTCTCATGAGCCGAGGCAAATGCCGGGATAACGTAAGGAGGATGATGATGATGACTAACCTAACCTAACTTGACTTTTCAAAACTTTAATTATAAGAATAGCGTCAGATTGATATTCCGTTTTAGACAGATCAATAAGAGCCGACAGTCAGGGAAGTTGATTAAGCGAACGTGCGGTGAAAACTGCGATAACTCTGCACCTGCTTCCCATTTTAGATTTTTTCTCAATCATGTTTTAAAGTACCAAGTATTTGGATACTATTACTGAAGTCTATTTAGACTGTACCTACACATCTATGTGTAGTACCGGTTCGTTAGAATAGTCCCAGTTTAAGGCAACTTCACATATGATACTTAAATAACTAAAACTAAATTTTGAGTTATGACGTTATCTTTCAATATAAAATAATTGAATTAGGGCCTTTATTACTTTGTGTTGTAATGTATGCGCGAGTTTTGAATAAATTATGAAGAACAGAAAAAGTATTATCCTTATGTATTAGTGAATAATTTAATTGTGTTATTAAAAAAACCAACCACTTGGAAAATTACTTAGGTACCTATTTATATTTGTACGATAAATGAGATAGGGTTACATTTAAAGAGCATTTGTGGCTCAAAGGATTTTTTTTATGGGATAGGAGGCAAACGAGCAGACAGATCGCCTGATGGTAAGCGATCACCGCCGCCCATGGACACCCGAAACACCAGAGGTGTTGGAGGTGCGTTGCCGGCCTTTAAGATGGGTGTACGCTATTTTCTTGAAGATTTGAAGGTCGTATCGGTCCGGAAATGCCGCATTTTCAATTTGCCTGTTATTGTCTGTAGTCTGTCTTGTTCTATTTTCGATACTTATCTACGAATACTCAACGTTCGACCGAACGATGAACATGACACATGTTTTGCCAAACTAAGCTGCGGTTTTCATTCAGGAACATCTCGAGCGTCCAATATCAGCGGTTATCGGCTATGTGCAGCGGGCGTATTACAGTTAACAATGTGCCGTTCTCGAAATTTACCGAGGACAGAGAAATCTATTGGAAACGTTTTCGGAAATTTTCGCAGACCTTCTTTGCGAGCTAAAACCTTTTTTTCGCAAACTTGACGAATATGTTTAATCGCTTGTAAAAGAAATAAGACATACCATAGAAGCTTAAATTGTAATTTTCATGGTATAGCCTTTATTCAGACAATTATTTTTACCAATTACATTTCTTTTAAAGTTTATAAATTTTAGTTTTACATTAATATTCATATTTTGATTTCAGACAGCATCGGTTTGGTCTGTTTGCCGTTTGGCAAAGGCCTCTTCCATCCCTTTCCATTTTTACCTGTCTCTCGCCAATCTAGTCCAGAGTCTCCCCGCGAATTTTACTATTTCGTCTTCCCATCTCATTTTTGGTGGTCCTTGCTTCCTTTTTCTGCCTTTTGGGTACTTTCAGGGTTCATGGTCATATTAAAGAAATCTAATAATTGATTAAAGACCGGCTGTCCGGCAGTATATCCTTTCAAGATTCCCCAAACTCGTTACTTGAATCAAAGGAAAGAAAATAGGTTTGTTTACGTTATAATTTAAAAAACCGGCCAAGAGCGTGTCGGGCCACGCTCAGTGTAGGGTTCCGTAGTTTTCCGTATTTTTCTCAAAAAGTACTAAACCTATCAAGTTCAAAAGAATTTTCCTAGAAAGTTCTTATAAAGTTCTACTTTTGTGATTTTTTTCATATTTTTTAAACATATGGTTCAAAAGTTAGAGGGGGGGGGACGCACTTTTTTTTCCTTTAGGAGCGATTATTTCCGAAAATATTAATATTATCAAAAAACGATCTTAGTAAACCCTTATTTATTTTTAAATACCTATCCAACAATATATCACACGTTGGGGTTGGAATGAAAAAAAATATCAGCCCCCACTTTACATGTAGGGGGGGTACCCTAATAAAACATTTTTTTCCATTTTTTATTTTTGCACTTTGTTGGCGTGATTAATATACATATTGGTACCAAATTTCAGCTTTCTAGTGCTAACGGTTACTGAGATTATCCGCGGACGGACGGACGGACGGACGGACGGACGGACGGACGGACGGACAGACAGACATGGCGAAACTATAAGGGTTCCTAGTTGATTACGGAACCCTAAAAAGAGTCTTTAAGACGAAGTTCGACCTGGCCAGCCATATTAGAGCCCATAACAGGCGTAATCCATAGTTGCTGAGGTCGCCATCGCCGAAATCGGTGAGGAGGACTATATATAATTAAAAAAGCCTTGTATATTTGATAATTAAAAGTATCTAAACGCACTTTGCACATCAAATTCATCAAAAAATCAGGGCTGAGTAAGTCCAGGGAGTGGCCAGTGTATTGCTTCTTTGGGCAGTCATGAATTATGTCGTATTGTCTGGACAGAGGCTCCGCAGTCACATGCCGGAGAGTTGTCCTGATATGAACGCAGCCCGTTGGGTGAAGAAGCTACTTAGAAAAGAAGCTACTTAGATAAATAATATTTTGTTAGTAAGCGACCAGTTTATAACCAAACGATTAAATAAATAAATCAAAAATTCAGTAGAGGTTTTTAATGCTTATAATGCGGAATATATTTATATTTGTGTAGCTTGATTAAATGATACACTGACATTATAACATTTAGAAATGTAAAACGTTTTTTTAGCACACCGCTTTCTTTTATTCACCCGGAAACAAAAAGGGTTTCGTTTCCGTTTGTGGTTACTGGCTCAAAAGTGTTCAGTTTCGGAAAGATAATAATTGATAAGAATTTCAGTTGTAGCCTTTCCATAACATCTACATATAGGTAATACAGGTGGTGAAGGTTTCTAAAATATTATATAGTAAGCTAATAGTATGTTTTTAACACTTAAGTCCATCACAAGTACATATCACTTAAAATTTATCTTTGATAAACATTAAATCAGCATATTATAAAATAATAATTATTTTTTTAGGGCAATTTGTATATTTAAAAATAAGGGTAGATTGTAAAATTTTTTAAAGGGGGCGATAAGGGCATTCCCTGCGCCAATGGCTTTCGATTTTATCTATTGATATTATGACGTTACAGAATGGTTATTGATTCTGAAGAGTTATTTGATCCGCTACTTTTGATGCTAAGATGCTAACTGTAGGTACATGTGTTATATAACTGTAGATATATTTGACGACCGGTCTGGCGCAGTCAGTAGTGACCCTGCCTGCTGCGCCGCGGTCCCGGGTTCGAATCCCGGTAAGGGCATTTATTTGTGTGATGAGCACTGATATTTTTCCTGAGTTATGGATGTTTTCTATGTATATAAGTATTTATATATATATATATATATCGTTGTCTGAGTACCCACAACACAAGCCTTCTTGAGCTTACCGTGGGCCTCAGTCAATCTATGTAAGAATGTCCAATAATATTTATTTATTTATTATTTATTTATGTGTGTACACAGCTTAGTGCCCCATCACATTGTCAAGAACACGTGCATCATTTACCGGAGGGCAGCGGAGATAAACAAAGCAATGAAGCGCTTAATGGTTACTATTAACCACTAGACACGGTAATAAAAATATATTAGGTCTTTTTCCGGGCAGGAGCCGCAGGCACAATAGGCACATGCGCCGCCGTGCACGCGATCTCTCACGTGTGCTATTTAGTTTTTTTAGTAAAACGTTTAGGATATATTTTCTGTTATTTATATTCTAACAATGTCGTTATTTGTTATTTAAGCTTGCGGTGTTATATGTATATAGGTTTTTGTTATAAATTCCTGTCAACCGTTATTTTGGTGGTACAAATATTGCATCCGCTGAATCCAGGGCATCTATAAGCTATCCTTTGGGATTGGGTATTATTTACGGTACGGTACTTAAAATGACTTTTATATTGCTAATTTCAACTAACTCGTATAAAAATAATCAATAGTGTTATAAACAGCTTTTCAATCTCGTACCGTAGTTCACGACACAGTACTCGACTGTATGGCTCTCTCTTATAACAACAATTATCCTTTAGGCGGAGTACGTTATTTTCTTTACCAGTCACTTTCTGGTTAGGTCACGTTCTGAAGACGCCACTTTCTGTGGACGTCACGTTCTAAGGAGGCCACTTTCTGAGAGCGTCATGTTCCGAGAATGTCACTTTCTTAGATTGCCACTTTCTGAGTTCGTCACTTTCCGAATTCGCCACTTTCTGAGTTTGACACTTTCGGATTTCGCCACTTTCGGATTTCACCACTTTCTGACTTTGTCACGTTCTGGGTTCGTCACTTTATGAGTTTGCCTCTTTCTGACTCCGCCATTTTCTGACTTTGTCACTTTCTGATTTCGTCACTTTTAGGTACCTACAAGAAGTTTATTTTATTTTTCTTGAGACTGCGTCAACCTTTTAATGGTGTTTATAAAAAGTTGCTAAGATATTTGGAATTGCACATAATTATTTGGAACAGAAATACCAAATACTAAGTACAAATACCTTTATTCTGTCAACTCGAAAACGTATTGATTTTTTTGGCAACTTAACAACTGACGTGCCACCAATCCGCCCGCTGTAGTGCGACGTATTATGATGAATAAATAAAAACTGTTATAAATTGGAAAATTATGCGTTTATAGTTTCTATGCATACAATCTTCTTTATGCTTATTTTTTAACTTATATTCAAATTCACAAACAAAAGAATTAAAATAAATATATTATACTATACAATAAAAACAACACTCTTACATAAAAGCAAATAAAACAATTAATAAAATATGTTTGGTTGCTTGCTTACTTTTCTATTGATTCGGTGGTTATATCCTTTAAGATGGTTATTTGTTCTGTAACGTTGACCAGAGCATCCGAATACCTCTGGAGAAATTTTTGACAGCCAGAAGTATTGGTAGTATTTAACGTATGTTTCTTTTATTTTCTCACGCATACAATTTGGGTTATTATCGAGAATTGATACCCAGCCCGAACGAATCAAATCAGTTGGCAGCAATGCTAAGTACGATATCAAACGTATAACCTTTTTATCTGCTTTCCGCTTTATGGCCATCTGACGTGACATTTTCCATATAGCTTTATTATAATGTAAAAAACACCCACTAGTTTTGGCGTTTGGATATACTGTTGACATTGACAAAGCTTTCATGGTTGCCAACTCGAAATCTACCTTGAAGTGTTCTATTTTCATATTAAGTCTATTTTTTTAAATTTGGAAGATCCGAATGTATGTGTCTGTGGTTTTATCAGACAGAAGAGCATAAACAACCGGTATTATTGTGCTGCTTGTTTCTGAGTTTGAGTTATGGTTTAATTCGGCATTGTACTATGTACAACTGGGAGAAAGGCTTAGGCGTCACCTTAAATGTTCCGTCTCCTAGAAATCTGTTCGTCTGTTTCAATGTTTGATGCTATTTTTGATGAAAACACTAGAATTTAGTCACTGGATCCGTCGTCAGAAATGAGAAAATTATCAGCTAATAATTTGGGTACAATAACATCTTGAAATTTTGAAATTTCAGATTGTTCACTCCAAGGCACTTTTTTCGCAACGAGTATAATCCGTCTTTCTTTGACGAGATGTTGGGGATTGAATAAACCTGATAATCTTCGGTAAGAGTTTCCATCGACTCTTCGAAGATAGGTTGAATAGGGTCTAAAGATTTGATTACTTTTTTTTACATATACTGGAAATTGTATGGAGTGTATCCTTTTTATCCGCTGATGTACCCTACTCTATTTGTAATTGGCATGGTCGGTTACGACAAATTAGAAACCCGTAGGAATCTGGCCCTTGCGTGTTACTTGCTTCGGATTCTCCGTGGTAGTGTCTGCAACCCGTACCTTTTGCAGAACATTAAGTTGTGCGTGCCTGACCGGTACACCGAGCGGCGAAGACTACCGCGCCTGCTGGCAGAGGTAACCGGTAGGACGAACCTACTGCGTAAAGCACCTTTCAGCCGTGTCTATGTATGTATGTGCACATACTGAATCTCGTTGCCGACAGGACAGACCTTTTCTATTGCCCCATGTGGGAATTGACAAAAATATGTTTATGTGTATTGTGTATGTGTAATAATAATAATGAGAATGAAATAGAAAAATAATGTATTTAATTTTGATATTTTGTGTATAATATTGGCATATGATTGTATAAAAAATTTAGTTAAGTAGATGTAAGGATAATTTAATTTTAGGCACTGATGGGTATAAATATTTATATCACAGAAAAAATAAAACTCGGACACAAAACTTCAGATGCAGTATGAGGGAAATATGCAACGCATCAATACTATTGACGCTGATTAAAAAAAAAAAATAAGGGATGTGGGTAAAAATAAGCACACGTCTCATCGGAATTTTGTAAGAAACGACGTTGAGCGAGCCATGGAAACATGTTTATTGTTTATTTATTTATTAAATATAGTAACTATTCTTACAGGCTAATCCTAATACTATTGTATTAGGATTCAATTTCAATAATATAACGGGTAATATCTGATCCCTTAGGCAATATAATTGGATGCCTTTGAGAATAGGGTAGATTTGCATGTTGGAGCCTTCCACCTACACGGAGAAGGTTCATGGAACACAAGAATGGATGTAACCCATCGAGTTTCGATTTAAAAGGTTTATTTTCCTTTAAGGCACTAATTTCATCACTAAAATGTTTATTTTGTTCATATCTAATGATTGTCAATAAAGACTTTTTTACCCATCCCGTAGTACACATTTTTATCCTTTCGAAGTTTCAATAATTTCTATATTATATTCCATTTCTCACTAACACCTTGTATTTATTTTCCTAAATAAATCGCCAAGCAATAATGATGACATGAAAATGAGTGACAGCAACCTAACTTCTATTCTATTATGTTGGCGGCTAGGTAATTATTACTTGCCAGCTACTGTAAAAAGTATTAACCTGCTTTACCGTTTTCATAGAATTCGAGAGTTTGAATAGGTCGAAAAGCCCGAAACTATGGATGAATAAAGTATCAACTAACTATTCAAACTTATAATAATGGCTCTGTGCTACATGCTCCATACGATAAAAGATGTTATGATGTTTTTTTCTTTCTTCTGAGACAAATTACCCTAAAATATGATTCATGGTATGTTTTACTATTAGAAAAATGTTTTATTGAATAAAATGTAATCGTTATCTTTTACATGAAATAAGGTTTTACTTAGGATAGTCAATATTTATTTATAGGTTAGGTTATTTATAGGATTCCGTACCTACCGGCACTGGAGTGTCTGTCACATTGCCAAATATCTAACAAGTTTCACTCAATATTAAGAGGCCGTAGAGCAAATTTAGCAAAACGGTGGTCACCGATGAGGCGATGGTGGTTACAAGTATTTATTAAAATACAAAATATATAGTATGTAGATATTATCACAAAGAGGTTGTCTACAATTTCTGAGCAATATATTTAAATTTTTATTCATGGTTTAATAAATAAATCAATGCAAAGTTGTGCATAAAAAGAGAAAATCGAGTGGTCAGCGTTTAGGTCAAATATTTGAATAATAAAAAATATATATTTTAATTCAAAAATATTTTTAAACCAATCTAAAAAGTATTAACTACACATAAAAAAATAATATTTCGTAATACGTTGTAGTAATTTCATTACATTTGGAAACATTGGGACCGATTCTGAAACCTAAGAGCCTGAGGTCCTGAGATAACAAATATTAAAAAAAACACACGAATTGAAAAAACCTCTTCATTCACATATTTTGAAGTCGGTTAAAATTTAAAAAATAATTAGTTTGTAATAATAGTAATAATTAAGCACATAAATTCAACCTATATTATGTGAAGATAATAAAATAATGCGTAATATTTTTAGTTAGTAACATTTAGGAAGCGATCGCACGACGTACTCGTAGTAGTGTGCGTGTCTATTACGCATACATACAGCGAGCCAAGCCACGCCGCTCTAAATATCTAATCTGTACAAGCTAAAAGGTCGACGCAGCCTTTAGAAAAATAAAATAAACTTCTTGTAGGTACCTAAAAGTGACGAAATCAGAAAGTGACAAAGTCAGAAAGTGGCGAAGTCAGAAAGTGGCGAAGTCAGAAAGTGGCAAACTCATAAAGTGACGAACCCAGAACGTGACAAAGTCAGAAAGTGGCGAACTCAGAAAGTGGCGAACTCAGAAAGTGACGAACTCAGAAAGTGACGAACTCTCAAAGTGACGCACTCAGAAAGTGGCAATCTAAGAAAGTGACATTCTCAGAACGTGACGCTCTAAGAAAGTGGCGTCCTCAGAACGTGGCATCCACAGAAAGTGGCGTCTTCAGAACGTGACCAAACCAGAAAGTGACTAGTAAAGAAAATAACCTAACCACAAAATTAAAATTTTGAAAAAAACCCCGACTGTGACATAGTAGACCGATTTTCATGAAACATGGCTAAGAACACTCCCGACTAACTCAGCTTTCAGACAAAAAAAACTAAATCTAAATCGGATCATCCGTTCGGGAGCTACGATACCACAGACAGACACACAGACAGACAGACAGACAGACAGACAAACAGACAGACAGACAGACAAACAGACAAACAGACAGACAGACAGACACACACACAGACAGACACGTCAAACTTATAACACCCCGTCGTTTTTGCGTCGGGGGTCAATGACGTACTCCGCCTAAAGGACAATTTTACCTCAGCAATTCCCGAAAAGTTTGTACATTTGGATCATGTCTCCGATTTTGATAAAAATTGGTAGGCTGATAGAGTCGATTATGCTGAGCAAGATCCACTAGGTTTCCCAAAATGTCCTAGGTTGTTTGTATGAAACTTTCCTTTTTTGTTACCGAAAAAGTATAGAAATCTGGTAACAAAAAAGGAAGGTTTCATACAAACAACCTAGGACATTTTGGGAAACCTAGTGGATCTTGCTCAGCATCATGGACTGTATCAGTCTACCAATTTTTATCAAAATCGGAAACGTGATCGAAATGTACAAACTTTTCGGGAATTGCTCACCTACGTAAAATAATATTTTGTAATGGATTGAATTAAAAAAGACTTCTGGAGCAAAAATATAATCTTTTTCGGTACGAATCTATTTACATACGTTTGTGAACCACCTAAACCCGCATTATTTACCTATTTGTCTATGTGTAGGCAATACTTGTATAGTTAATAGTACACCAACGTATGGAGCCCAAGATAAGAAATCTCCAACGTGCTTGACTGGTTTCTTGCAAAAAATCAATTCCTACCAGTTTTGGAGCCGGTCGGGGCGCTGTGAAATCTGACAGGTGACGGCAGGCGCCCACAATGGCCATACCGTCGTTATCGTTGAAAGGAAAATAAATGTGAACATTTTTTCTGCCTTAACAGCTGTTCGTTTTAAATTTATGTCGTGCTTTAAAATCTGTTGTGTGGTATATACTTTTCGGGGAGTTCTAAACGTGTTGTTTAGTTTACTAAAATAATTTTCAGGCACCACCCACCGTGCCACCGTGTACCTTCGTTATTTGGATGACATGTCGCAATATCGTTTATATCCTACGTGATTTACCGCAGCGAATCACGAGACAGCTTCTATTTTTAAGTTTTGCACGGCAGAAAAATTGGCGATAGCGTGAAAGGGTGCAGTTTTGTTAGTTCGTGCTGAGATTTGCGGCGCGCCAGGCGAGCGGGTACCGCGCCGCGCTGACCCCGTAGCCGAATGGCATTCCTGCGACGCCGAACACCGCAGAAATGCAGTCTGGCTCTGTCGCGCCAATACGCAAAAGTGATAGAGCTAGATTGCATTTCTGCGGCGTTTGGCGTCGCAGAAATGCCATTCTGCTAGGGGGCCTGAGCCGCACTCGCTTCCACGCTTATCAGCAGCCCCGCCAGGGCTCAACTTGCTTTGACAACTTTTGTACTCAATCTGTAATTAAAGTCCACGCAATTTTATTCATGCACACAAACACAATAAACAAAAGAAACTCAAGAAATGTATAGAACATTACAAAATAAAACTTAACCATCGGACTCTTAGACGCACGGCCGGTCTCCATCCTTACTTGGTGGATATTCCACGATTCCGCACGAAGCGCTTTCTTCTTTTCTTATGCGCACTGCCAAGGAGTGGAGTTCCTTGCCGGCGGCTATATTTTCGAGCTCATATAACCCGGCAACCTTCAAATCAAGAGTGAACAGGCATCTTCTGGGCGAGCTCACTCCATCGTAGGCCACTTTGCCTTTGGCTAGTCTGTGGTCAAGAGTAAGCCCATTTATAATTTAAAAAAAAAAGTTTAACCTAGAAGTGAACTAAATCACAAAATATAAATAGGTAATCCTACCTTAAAAACGATGTGTGGTATTTTTTGGCGAAAGATATCTCGTTTTATCTGATTGTGAGTAATTAAACTAATTATTGTTTAGTCGGCTGGTTATTCGGATGTCATCTAATACATTTTCGTAGTTTCCCTTAGACTTAGCTATTATAGCAGAGATAATCATCTCAAATACTTTTTTGTATAGCTAAATGAGACTGCATTAAACCTTTGGGTTTTCCAATTATTTAAATTAGTCGAGTAGGTATTATGTAGTTCGAGTTTTTAACTGAAAAGAAATCATATTACTAGATTCTGAATAAGTAAACAAATATGTTATTTAATCGCGCGATATGCGAAACAAGTTAAAACAAGGCAAACAAATGCGGAATTCCAGCAGCATTATGGTCGCGCGATAAATGATAAAATATCAGGCCGTCCTTATCGCACTATTTGTAAGTTTGATAGGGACAGTCTGATCTTTTATCACTTATCGTGCGGCCATGCTTGCCTAGACTTTATCTCACATTATCTGTCTTTCATTTCTTATAATTCTAAAGTATGTAGTCTAAGATAGACCATCGGCGGTTTTATAATATTTTAGGTACTACAAATTTAATGTAAAACCTTTGTGAACTCCACCCTACTTAAATGCAAGCACACGAGCGCGTCCTCTTGGATGTAACGACCCTGAGTGTAAACGTAAAATAAACGTTGCTCATGTCTATGACTCTGTTGCTTAAATGCGTCTACTCAAAATTTTCGCCTACCAACTAGGAGTGTACCTACCTCTCTCCAATAAACCTACATTCATAGGTATAATCAGTGGGTTCTGTGAATAAGGGCATAGCTCCAAAGTTATTTTGAGTTATGCCCTTATTCACAGTACCCACTGTTAGATAAATAAACAACACTGTCTGTAAAACATACAGTTAGTGATGTACGAGTAAATTCAGAGAGTGGACATTGTCGAAATAAGGTGGTTAAAAATCAAATAAATCAAATAAGACTCAAAGAAATTTGTATTCCCTAAACTATTACCACGACGTCCTTGAAGTTTTCCAAAATAAAGTTATTGGCCGCACCGTTTCATACCAAAATGATCATCATTTTCTAAACCTACACTCCTTAAAATCGAATAGAGCTACTTCCATGATGTCTATTTTTAAATGAAGGTCTCTAAACTAATACTTGTATAGATTTAATGTTTAATTCGGATTCCGATTCAGACTCGGAATCAAATTCAGATTTAAACGATTTTGGTTGGCGCTGAAATTCCTAAGAAAGCACATACAGCATCCGGAGAATACTAAGATAAGATTTGGTCCACATGATACGTAACCTTGCCACAATTTCACTCGTGTTAATGTAATAGTATGGCGCAGATGTTTCGCGAATTGTGTGCCATATATTGCGCAACTTGGTCCACTAAGCTTCGCGCTTTGGTGTTCCTGGTGAGAGTAGTTATAATTCATAACTAGGCCGCGCTAACAAAACTCCATATACAAAAGGCAAAATTCAGCCGCCGCCAGATATTCCTGGATTAAATAAATTTAACTTTTGACGAGCAGCCTAATCTAATTGTTTGTGGGTCCTAAGACCCCATTCCTTGAGGTACCTACAAAGGTGTATTAGTAGTGGAATCAAATTTAATTGGTGTGGTCATCACCATTGGATGGAAACCTTTCATAAACCTCTGCCGGATAACTACGACAGGCATTGTTTTTTCTTTATTGTAAGCAAGTTATTTTCTTAACTCTCCAATAAAAGTACGTTGGTATGGTATAGTAAAATAATTTATGAATATGAATAACTATTTCTTTTTAAATGGCATTAATATTTAAATTTAAGGTTACAAACTCAATATTGAAAATAATTATGTGAAAAAGGTATTTCTGGTGCAATACCTTCCAATATACAAGTTTAGGATTTTTAGCTTACTCGGATATCATTATTTAAATAAATTAAACAACAATTTTGGCTTCTCTATTTTAGTTAAATGGTGTAGTGTACGTATCAAAAGAATAATATAAAATATAACAAAACGAATTTAGTGATGTTTGTGTAGCCGTTGAAGATGATATAGATAAGTAATCTAGCAATCGATGAAATAGGCACCGCAATCGTAATAAGATGAAGCAATTTCAATCCTCCAGTTTTTTTCAGAAGAGCCGTATATTTTCTGCGCCACTGAATCCACCTTAGTCATGCTGGGGCCAAATCCTATAAACACACTTAAAAAGCCACAAAGGTACGCAATAACGTAATGTAACCTCACGGCGGGCCGAAAACAATTCATTTCTGCGTCCTCCCGTCACCCCCATGTTTCCTTCCCCCTCAAGGACCTGCGGAATGTTAGCCGATCCGTAAAAAGCAATTCTTCCCGCGCCGTTTGCCTTTTTCACCGTACATTTAATGTGAACCAATGTAATAGTTTAGTTCATGTTTGGTTTTAAAATTAGGTATTTAAAAAATCTTAACCTACCGTAGCTTGCTTGCTTGCTTATAGTGCGTTTTTGACGACTTTATAGAATTTAGTTACTCGATTGAGTAATCGTAACGGGAAATGACATGGATTATATGGAAAAAGTAAAAGCAACAGAATTAAAGCGATGCATGCGATAATAGTAGAAATACATAACTGCAAAAACAAAAAAATATATCATGGAATTAGGTCTTTTAATACCTACTTTTAGAAATATTCGCTCTGAAAGTCATAATAATAAAATAAATATCGTGGTTTTCTCAAGAAAATATGTTTATTTAAGTACGCCACCCCTTAGGTAATCTTGCAAATAACCAGCATACTCATTTTTACAAAAAATGAGCCAGGTATTTAATATTACTATCCACCTGCGCGAGATTCTAGCAGACACAGTAATTTAATTTTGCTCGGTACATGAAGGAATTATTCGAAAAAAGTGGAGGGAAACTCATAAAGCTATTTTATTAAACTTTGCTTGCCGAGGCCTGACGAAGCGTTTACAGATATGAGATGGAGCCCAAGATTAATTTCCAAACCGGCTTAAAATCGAAATTGTTACCTCTTAAAGCGGTATCAGGGGCTCTAATTAAAATTAACGATATACTGAAATGTAATAGCATTTCCAATGAAGTGAGATTATGATGGGAAGGAGAGGCAATACATGCTGCTTTGGTGGTAGTTTGTTATTAGTTATTGACGTCAAAAAAATGACTTTCATCAAACTACCTCGAATTACTTTGTCGTAAAGCTCTGCCCGTCTGCCGGTAACTAAACAGTAAACACACAAACTCAAGATGTTTTTGTCGTAAAATATTACTGCGACTAAGGTGTGCCTAAAGCTGTTTATTCCAAATAGTTACCCAATACTCATGACCCGCCTAAACCTATGTTCGTATTCCTGTTCAGATTAAATAATCTTACGCACATTTGGAATTATTTTTAAAACATCAACATGTTCGCAGAAACTGAAGAAATATAAAGACGTCTGTCTGTTGTGTCTGACAGGCATCAATAATTTATAACCGTGTATTTGCAGAATTAAACTCTTATTACGTATAAGTTTGAATACGATATTTTTCCCATGTTTGTACATGTGATGTTTTTAAGTACCGACCCTACATAACATGGGATAAGGGAAGAAGAAAAATACGAGTATTTTATAAAGTAGATAGTCCATACCGTATGGACTTACCTTAGCATTTTCATTATTTACAATACCTAGTTATCACTACATAGTACAAAGTCACTTCCCGCTATCTGAGTAAGTAGTATACTTCTGCTAAATGTTTAATATTCAAAATAGAGATAATTTTGATGCAGATTTTTTAATAGACTGAGTGGTTTAAGGAGAATGTTTATACATACAATATCCGTGCAAATCCGGGGAGGGTCGATAGTATCTTATAGAATATTGTAATCTGAACTCGTCGTAAGAACTAACAGTTGCAAGTAAGTATAAAACTAGACCCTTAGTTGTGTAGTTAGTTGTGTGTTGTGTATGTGTATCAGCCTCCGGCGAACAAAGCCCGCATTACGCTTGTATCGTGTTATGTTCCTCTAACAAGGTGCATTCATTATATAACCTGCTTTCTAAAATGAACGACCATATTTATCACGATTAACCGTTTCTGTGCGGATGACACGAGAGGCATGTCATCGAGTTTTTTTTATGTGTGGCATATGACACGCCAGTAGCGTAGGTAAAGTTTTAGAAAATTGAACACGCAACGAATCGGTTAAAATGGAGGAGTTCTTAAACATGTTTTGTCAAAGTATAGACTTTTCTATTTTTATAAAATATGTATAATTTTTGTTTCAGGTACTAAAACAACAATATTTGACATGGAATAAAATAAATAGCCTTCTAACATTTAATCTGATTGTAAGTGAGGTGAGTAATTGTGAGTTATTCCTGAGATCAGCGCTGAAAGGCGCCGGCAACACGCTGAGATGGGACCATTTCGTGGCACTTTCTCCGTTACCTAGTTTTTCTTGTGTTGGATGTATTATGATTACTGTCTTTGTATGATGTTTTTTTTTTTAGATTTTTTATTGATATAGTTAATAAACCTATATTTATAACATAACTATTAGTTATGCTGTGCTTATGAATAAAAATATTTCAATTTCTACAACCAATTTAAAAACAGAAATACAAATTTAATTCATATTATTATAATTTAATAGAACCACAGCCAAGTCAACCAAGCCAAGTGTTTTGAATATCAACGATAAGTAAAAATTATCGGAATTAAAAGTGGCTTGATTCGGATGCAAAGCAATTTATTTCTTCGAAGTCTGCAAAAATACGCTCCCTATATTTTTTCCATTATCTAATTATTGACAGTTCTTGCAATTGGTACCTATTCGTTATAAATAAAACATTATAATAGGAATGGAACAGAAATCTATCCCGTGACTATGGTTACTGGAAAATACCTATTGGAAACTCTGGGGTGACTTTGTTAGCCTGTACACATTTCACATTATATAACACGTCTAATCAGTTTTATGTTTTATGAGATATGAGGCAAACAAGCAAATAGAACGCCTGACGAAACACCGGCCCTTTTAGCACAACTTGCCTTGTCGCTCGCGAGTCCATACCTCAAGCGCGACTTCAAGTATGGACTCGCGCGCGACAAGGCAAGTTGTGCGAGAGGAGCAGAAGGCTTAGAGATGCGTTGCCGCCCATTAAAGTGGGAAAACGCTCTTGCTGATTTTATTTCAAGAAGAATTAATTGGCACAGAAAAACTGTTAAAAACTTGATTTGATGATCGATCCATTTCCTTTACATATCATTAATTGAGCCATGTAAAATATTGTTATGTAATTGTCCGCAAAGCCAGTAGGTACAGTAATGTACTTATTTATTATTTTCGGTTTTCAATGAAAAATTGGGTTCAATTGGCGTAAAAGCCAAAACGCGACTTTAGAGGAGAGCGAAAACACCATTTTTTAAATCGTTTATTATTACGGTTGCTGCAATAAAGTTGACATTTCCGAAAAAAGTAGACAAAAATGTATGTAAATATTTCCTAGTTTTTATTTAAATAATTTAGCAGTGTATTCTGTTGATCAAAGACTGGGATATCCGATATCTATCGACAGTATAAAAGTTAACACTTTTGATACACTGTACCTACTAAGACTTTCCTACAAATTTACATAAAGAAGACGGGTCGCGGTGCTGATAAGGATAAAGTAAGTATATTTTAAGTCCGCTTATTTTATTATGTCCACAGGAAGTAGCAATAACTTTAATTCATTCTTAAGAAGTTTTTGCATCAAAACTTCAGTTCGGCTTGAGTTATCAATAACTAGTGTGGAGCGTTCTTTATCTGAATAACTTTAGATCGCTGCACATAAAAGGCATAGAGTTGAATAGATGAAGCGCGCCAGGAATACGACATTTATATTAAAGGTACACGGGCATCTGTCTGATGTCCTGGCGCAAGTTTTAAGCTTTTTACTACAATATTTTTACTATTTTTATGTAGGATGTAGAAAGATTCGTCGCATTCCATAAAATGTACAAAATTAAAATAAATTCAATTAGTAGTGTTTTGCGGAACATCCTCTAAAAACTAGGCGCTAATTTCGGCTTTCAACTGGGCGCAGTTAGGAATACTAGGCCAGCAGACTGGGTTTGACGGGTAGTAAAATCCACCGCACTCACCCGAGTCAGTTACGAGTAACATTATTTTCTTAGCCCACGCACTCACTTGTCGTCTTAGCCGATGTGACAATCTTTGACGATACGTGCCAATCAAAACGCCGTCTGTTGTTTGTATGTTTGGGGAGACCCTAAATGTTTATAGCGTCGGCTAGGTAGCGTGTTCCTTACACCCGGGCTAGCATGCGGACTCCCTTGATCTGGTTTTCGCAGACGCTTATAACTTGCGCCACCACTCAGATATAGCACCAAGAGTCGTAGCACAGCAACGGGGACGCCAGAGGCCGGAAATCGGTTCGGGGGACGGAAAAACGCTTTTGTCTTCTCCCTGACAGTTTATTAAACTCCACGGCTAAGACGCTTAATTAACTGCCGTGAATCGGTAGAATTTTGACTATGACACCGGAAATATCTATATTCAGGCTGATTTCATTAGAAAATCATCTCCTCTGGGAATCGATGAGACAAAAACGTAGTTAAATTAAATTATAATTTCAGTATAGTTCTCGTACAATGTTTACCTGTGGTAGGTAATTAAATATTTACAGTTTTTGCCAGGTGTAGTGTTAAATAATAAATTGCGCGCCCGGGTTTGACAGCTGAAAAGGATGATGTTATATCTGCTCTATCAATTTTAATGCTAGGTATTTACATACTGTATTTTATCAAAAATAGTTTTACAAATTATTTCTTCTATATCATCCCAGATATGAGTTTAATCGTATATTGCTGATCTTAAACTTGAATATAAATGGTAAAGTAACTATGATGACACAAAGTCAGCGGCGTTATCTACCTCTAAAAAAATATACCTACTTTTCTCATATCGTCTTTGTAAGTGTATTCCAAGAAATACCGAAACAGTGTCTTAATAGACTTCGAGCTGCTCTTTATTGAAACTGAGTAGATTACTCCAAAATACATACCAAGAGACTGTAAAATAGGTATCCTTTACAATATAAAAATAATATTCGGAAAAAATAATGCACATTATAACATTCAGTAATCTTGTGCTTATCAGGCAAATACAAATACATTTGAGTGAAATAAGTATTATACTACATACTGAATGCAAAATATCATTTCATTTACATTTGTTTTCTCTTTTTACAGCGTAAAACGTAAATAGGTATCATCAAAGTGTATGTTTCGAGTAGTATCGAATTTAATATTAAAATTTTGCCAGGCAATAATAAATATTATTACAGTTTTATTTAGGTACAGGATATCAATTTATATTTCAAGTGGTACGAGGAATTCATCGACACATAAATTATTTTCATTTCATGTATTTGCTCTAAATAAATAGTATTGATTTTCATAATTATGCGAACATTTTAAGAACATTAAAACACATTCATCCAGTAGAAAAATAAATAATTCCTAGAATAAGCCGCTATATTATAATAACGTCTCCCAAAAACTCTACTCCTACTCTACTTCTCATCTACTTACATACAAGTCGCAAACGTAAATATAATAGGCGGATATAGACGGTGAAGAAAATTGCACTTAGCCTAATTAAAATGTTGCAGCTTCGATACGCTTCATATAATATGACACTTTGATGTCAATGTTGCTTGTTTGCTTCTAAAATACCAATGGCAGTTGTATTACTTGAAGGGCGTAGCTGAGGATAATACACTTTTTTTCTTTAAGATTTTTTTTTAATTGTATGCTGGAAATATTTCACAGTCACGTTTGTTAGTTCATTTGAGTTTTTGAAAATAAATTTTAAAAAATGATGTTAATATTTTTTCACAATTTTTCACCAAATTCCGTAGTTTTTTAATTTTTATTTTGAAGTCGGTAGTCTCAACAGTTTTAAAACGTTTTCCTAAAGATATGGAACCTTCAAGATATTTTTGAACATTTTTACTGCGACATTTCAATGTTCGTATGACATCTCTGGGTACGTAGCCTAATGGCACAAACGCTCACGAAACGAAACGCACGTAGAGATCTCTATCGCTCTTGCGTATTGGCGCGACAGAGCCAGACAACCTTTCGCGGCGTTTCGTTTTCGTTTCGCGTCGGAGAAATGCCATTCGGCTACGGGAACTGTTCTTTTATCAATCTCTCCCAGGGTTTTCTAGACTAATGCGGAAACATTTTCCTGATCGAGGTTAATTTTAACAAATTTTATAAACAGACCATTAACTATAACCTGCTTCCACGTCTTTGCTTTCGCCCATGGGAAATGACTAAGTACTTCATAAAAATAACGTACAGTTTAGCGACGTTGTTTTCCTCGTTTGGACATCATTTTAAGAAAAATAATCCAATACACGTGAAACTCATCAATTGAAAAACATGCTTCAATTGGCAGTTGGATATCAATATCAGTGTAAGTAATAAGTATTAAATAACAATTTTACTTTTGACATGTTCTAAAATTTATCCAGATTTTATTCCGTATACATTTAATTTTGCGTCGATTAGCAAACATAAAGCTATTTGATCAATTTTTATGACAAACCAAATTGTGTTCAAATTTATTAATAAATAGTTATGCACTACACAAGTTTCGCTTTTAATATGGCATATTATGTAAGATTAGATTACGTAAATAACGTTTTAATTTCTGACTACTAGCCTTTAACAACTTAAATTAAGTAAACGTAGAACTCTTGTCACACAAAATTACGAACACCTTAAGTCGCCTGTTCAACAATAGGTTTGGCCTCAGAGTGCTCAACTCAATCCCTAAGCATCTTAGGTAATGCCTAAGTTAGAGCGTTCGCCGAACACAAGAACGCTCAACTTTAATTAATTTCATACTGGGCGTCTATTAGATACCTTACTCGTACATTGACGAAGGGGATTTCTGCTTGCAGCTTTTACAATATACACCCTGTTTTTATTGAATTCCGTTAACTTTAAGGGATGGTTCTTCAGATCAAATACAATTAATATATCGGTTATTGAGTTATTAAAAAAATAAATGTAATTTCTGAACACGTGTGTGGCATCCCTTACCACTTCCTAATGTTATTTTGTTTTGACATGCGCCGTCAAACACTGACAATGACTTTAATGTTATGATTAAGGTTCTTTCACACTAATTAATCCATTTATTATGTATGGAAACAGAAAAAAATATTTTTCGAATTTAACTAAACGACGACAACAACATACAAGGCGCTATCTGCGATTTTTTTTTGTAGCAGATAGCACCTTGTACGTTGTTGTCGTGTGTCGTACCTTGGTGGATAAGGTGCAATTTTCTGAAATTTTCTGGAATTGCAGGTTATACCTTATACGTTGTTGTCGTCGAAAAAGTGATATACAGGCTGATTCCTGATGACGAACCTAACTGCGTGTCGAATTTAACGGAAAACAAAAAAAAACACAGTGTATACTATCGTTAAACATATTTCGGAATCCAAAGAACTGACTGCGCATAGGTATGAGTATGACGTAAAATAAATTATTTGCGGTGTACATTTGCAGAACTTTTCACGTTAGGATAAAGAAACCGTCTCTAAACAAACTGGGTGGCTAGCCGAATGGCACAATCGCTCACGAAACGCTCACGAAACGAAGCGCTAGTAGATATCTATCTCTATCGCGCTTGCGTATTGGCGCGACAGAGCCAGCGGCGTATCGCTTTCGTTTGGCGTCGGAGAAATGCCATTCGGCTACGGGGCCAGGCCACCCTGATCTTACAATTTTGCTGCGACATTGATACGATATTTTATTGCTTTATGTTGCATATTGCATACCTACATAATTTCAACATTTATGATAGTATAGACTAATAGTCTTAAATAAAATGTAGGGTAAAATGTAGGTATAATTTTATTTCCCTCACTTTCAATTGAATAACTGGAATACCAATTATTTATAATAAATATTCTGCGTTGTGTAAATATTCTGCTTCTAGTTAGACAAAATTAACAGATTATTCCAGTGAATTTCATTTACAACTTGCGATATTGTAATTAACGGGATCCAATAATCAAACAAAGGAGAAAATAACACTAAATGCTTTATGAAGGTACGTCTTTTAAGTATTAGGTATTTTATTATTCTGAACATGAAAATGTGACTGGGATTGTGCAATAAACAAAAACCAGCAGAAAGTTGTCGGAAAATTCTCTCTTAAGGAATCGTGTCGACCATAATTTTATCATAATATTCGATACTATAATAGTCACAGAAAATTATATTCATTTTATGGAGCACATGAACAGCGCCATCTAACTGTTACATATTACAACAATAATTTTTAAGAAAAAAAAACCGCCGCCTTTGGGTTTCTGGTGAAAGCTACTTGCGAATGTTGGATTATGTAGAAATGTGTAGGTATTTTTTAAAACTGCTTTTAATGCTTTAATTATTTGATGGCAACACAAATGAATATACGTATAACGTTAAGGTTTGAGGAGTTTCCTCAATTCCTCATGAATCCGATTATAAGAAATCAAATCTTGACAAACTTTGACTTGAAAACTCAATATGCATAGCTGGGCACCGTTAATCAAAAAGTTAACTTCGTTAATCGCTAATCCGTTACTAAAAAAGTTAACTTCGTTAATCGTTAAAGCGATACATTTCGACAAATTTAACGTAAGTTAAAGTTAATCGTTAATCCGTTAACACATGAAAAAAAATGAACTTTTCTTTAAATATTTAGTTGCATCAGTACCCACTATAACGTATTATATTGCTGTAAAAGGCCGAAGTACAGCTAGCCTATTGAACTCTAGGCTGCACGTGGAAGGCAGTGATCGCCTGAGCTACTGCCAAGAGCTGTGTCAGGAGAGATGCTGGCGGTGACGGGACTGTTGTGGCACTTTGGGCGGTAGAGGCTAGGGAAGCGAATGTGGTCGTAAATAGGGCTCGAATTTGCTGCCGTATCACTACAACAGTCGCCATGGTAAAGCTTAGGATTCACCGAATCAAAGTTAGTAAAAGCAAATCCACGTGAAGAATACTTTTTTAGGTAATATTTCGGACTTTTAGCAATCGACATCGGTAAAACCAAGGATTTACCGGCAAATCATAGGATTTGCCGTACTTCGGGCTTTTATAGTAAGTAGCCTTCAGAACGTGTTTTTCGCAGCGCAGATGGCGCCTGTGCCCTACTAGATTAACGATTAACGGACTCGGAGAAATTTAACGGAAGTTAACGAGTCCGTTAACATTTTTTCAAGTTAACTTAAAAGTTAATCCGTTAATCGAAATGTTAACTTCGTTAATTAACGATTAACGGATTAACGAGTTAATGCCCAGCTATGTCAATATGCTTAACAAACATAACTAAATAAATGTCACTGTTCTGAACTTAAATGCATGCTGTTCTTATAAAAATACCAAAGTGACTATGACAGTGCCGTTCAGATTTGAAGAGTTCGGTTCTGACCATCATCAGCAGTTCCACTGCACTAAATGTCACTGTTCTGGACGTAAGTGCATGCTGTTCTTATAAAAATACCAAAGTCACTATAAGTGTGCCGTTCAGATTTGAGGAGTTTGGTTCTAACCATCACCAGCAGTTCCACTGCACCAAATGTCACTGTTCTGGACGAAAGTGCATGCTGTTCTTATAAAAATACCAAAGTCACTATAAGCGTGCCGTTCAGATTTGAGGAGTTCGGTTCTGACCATCATCAGCAGTTCCACTGCACCAAATGACACTATTCTGGACGTAAGTGCATGCTGTTCTTATAAAAATACCAAAGTCACTATAAGTGTGCCGTTCAGATTTGAGGAGTTCGGTTCTGGCCATCATCAGCAGTTCCACTGCAGCACTGCACCAAATGTCACTGTTCTGGAAGAAAGAGCATGCTGTTCTTATAAAAATACCAAAGTCACTATAAGCGTGCCGTTCAGATTTGAAGAGTTCCGTTCTGGCCATCATCAGCAGTTCCACTGCACCAAATGTCACTGTTCCGTACCTAAATCCATGCTGTTCCTTTAAAAACACAAAAATCACCATATGTATGCCTTTCAAATTTGAGGAGCTCCCTCGATTTCTCCAGGATCCCATCATCAGAACTGGGTTCTGAGAAAAATGAGACCAATCTGTATGCATATACATTCAATAAAAAAAAATTCAAAATCGGTCCAGTAACGACGGAGATATCGAGGAACAAACATAAAAATATAAAAAAATTAAAAAAAACATACAGACGACTTGAGAACCGTCCTTCTTGAGAGATTTGATGCGACCGACGGTTAAAAAATACATACCTACATTTTACGATTGCACGTAACGAATTAGGTAAAACTCGTGGTAGTGACACAGGTAAGGAACGTGAAATGGTGCGCAGAATGTAATCTTGTGAGGGTGACTTAGCATGTTGTCTTTGGAGCTTTGGGAATTATAGTGTGCGTGGGTTTACGCCGAAACATGATCTCAGCACAACAACACCAACTTTAGATGCCTACCTACATTTAGAGATGTGTACGATTTGCCTATATTTTGTTTTACCTCTACTTATATATTTAGAAGTAAATATTAAGTATTCCGCACTGTATCCACACCTGAATTGTATAAACTTTCATTGGCATACTTTAATGCGCCGCACGGGCCTGCGGTTAAACCCTAAACACCTAGGGACTGCCGGATTAGCGATACGCACACTCCCTCGCGAACAAAAGTAAACAAGACACCTATATAATATTTAACAATCTCCCCGCCGCTGTAAATCCTCCTTCTTTGCGGAGTGAATACGCCGTTTCCAATAATCCCATGATCCTTATTTACTAGCGGAGGCTCGCAGGCCGCGTCCTAAGCCGTGCGAACATTCGCAACTAGCGCAAACGTATAAATATGTGGTTCCTTCGCTACACTACTCTGTATTGTACCCGATCAAATATTAAAATATAAAATAGGAGGGTAGGGTGATTTTTGGTTAAATCCTTCATTGGTTTTGCCTGTGTGGTGACGGGTTAAGAATTTCACCACCCCCTTTCTTCCCGTGGGTGTCGTAGAAGGCGACTATGGGATATGGGTTAATTTGTGGCGTAGGCGAGAGGCTGGCAACCTGTCACTGCAATGTCACAGTTTCGTTTTTATTCAACCCCTTATTTGCCAAGAGTGGCACTGAAGCTTTAGTAGTTTCATGTGTTCTGCCTACCCCTTTATGGGATACAGGCGTGATTGTATGTATGTATGTATCCTTCATTGGTTTAAATTTTATCACTATGCAGGTACACTGAGAGAAATTTGCATTGTGAATTTAACAAGTTCGACTTGTTGCGGTTTATCCGTTTGAATCAGCCAAACGTATGTTTAAAACAATATGTGTCAGGTTGTTTTTATAAAATCGACTTGTTGATTCAAATATATTGCCGATTCAAATGACAAGTAGCTTGTTGTTTGAACCAAAGAGCACGTAGGCGCTATTTTTATAACCAAAAAACTTGTTGAACGAACATGAAAACTGGTTGTATTTTCTCTCAGTGTAACATACATTTAGTTGATCCGCTTATCTATTAACCGGAAGTAACTAATTAAGTGTTGTTTTGGAGAATAACCATGATTGGTTATGCTTACTGATTAACTCGTCGCTTTAGAAACGGCGGAAGACTGTCGTGTAACCTATTCTTTGTACTCTACCCACCTAATAACTGTGAAAATAACTTCGATACTACTCATATAGCTATACGATCGTCGTTTCATATAGAAAATAAAAATATAAAATGATTATTTGGCATAAAGATACATAATATCAACAACAAGTAAAAATGTAATTAATAACTGGTATATCAAATAGGATTTTATAGACACAGCCCTTGTTTTCAGGGTACCCAGAAAATCAATAATTAAGTCTTTTATACTCGTAACTAAATAAGAAATACAGCATGTAAAGGGAACGTCTTTTATTTACGTAAGTATCTAAATTAATTTGTAGCGATATTTGATCCCTGCAACGCAACATCCCTTTTCATTGTATTTTAAATCCCTTTATTGGTTTTGATTGAATATGTATAATAAAAGAGGTATCTGATTTCCTAGGGTAGGTAGTAATGGATAAAGTAACCCCGCCATTGGAAAATTAATAACCCTTTCCCTTTTTGGTAGTGATGAACTATCATACTATCAACAAACATAACAAGGTGCTTAGCCATGCTGTAGTTTATGTTATGTAGCGTCCTGTCTCTATCACTTTTTTTCCGTACCTCAAAAGGAAAAAACGGAACCCAGGATGTAAACCCTTTTTCTCAGGAACGCGTGGAGGTATGGCGAACCTCTTAACGGTGGTGAAAACCATAAATTTTTAGTATAGGACATAAAAAATGGAATTAGATAACTTTTACTTAAAATTGAAATATTTTTTATATTAATACAAAATAATTCGGCCCGCAACGTAATGCAAACACACTCGCGTTAACCGCTCGTTGACAGTTGTCATTGATTGTCATCGCAACCACGTTTACAGTACATTGCTGCGTGGAAATTTTTCAAAAATTCATTATGGGGTGAAAATTAAGAGTAACTCAAAAACACCTCTTAATTAATGATAACAATATTGAATTATATGCCTGGTTTGATTTATCGCCCTTATTAGGTTTACGCGCTGTATAAATACCGAGATATTAGCGATTCATACGTATATACCTATTGTATGTGACCTAGCCCCATGGAAAAAATTAAAAGGATTTTTCGTTCGAAATAATTAAGATACACAAATATAAGCCCATGTCCTTGATGTCATATATTTTCATTTTAACTCATTCCTCACGTTGCATATCCACTTAAAACTTTTTAATACGTTATAATAATTTTCAACGTCCTCCCTGACACAGGATTGTCGTTAAGACGATACGGTAGGGGTCAATTCTCCATATACAAACGCTCTCGACTATTTCCTCCCTGGTTTTTGAAGATAGAGCAATGATTTTTTCAACTCAGATTGTTATTATTTTTATTTGTGTCGGACCGTTTTGTTTTTTTGATATTCTCCTTTTTAAAGACTCTACAGCCAATCAAAAATTTCCAAAAACGGCCTTTTTCATTGTGGCGCAAAAAAGGTGTGATACTCAAGATTGGTAACAATTAACCAAAAAAGCTAAACGGTCCGACATAGATTATTTCATTGTTATTCAGATTCTTAAATTTCGTTCCGATTGATTGCGTTTTGAAGGAGGAAAGAGTCGAGAGCGGAACCTCGATTTTAAAGATTTTTTAAAAATATCTTGACTGAGTTGTTCTTAACGGACAAATTTTTTTCGATAAATCTATTTAATAACACTTGTATATTTAACTAAAATTCCCAAGTTGAAAGGGGGCCTCCTTTCCATTTTAGCATTTACGCTACCGTTTCCTCTTAACCACGACTTCATTAGCTCACGGGTAGACTCCCGTACTGAGCTAATGCTAAATGTATTTTTTAGTTAAGTAATATAATTTAATAGAGACGATCGTATTAAATGGTCACGCTGTGTATTACCTTTATAATTTTTCACTCTTTTTTTCTTTCTTACTCTCATATGATATTAGAGGTAAAAACGATTTCTTATTATTTCCTACAAGTCACAGTTTTTCCCAAAAATAATTCATTTACCTACATCAGTTTAGTAATTAACGCGTAGAGGTAACTGACACGTCACACAGACAGACAGGAGGCTTCCCATTTATAATATGAATTATCCTGGATATGGATTATGCATGACAACGGAATGTTTCCGCAATAAGTATGCAAATGAAAGTACAAAAGATTTAAACATCGTTTAGGTCGAACCAAGCGTTTTAATCCTCAATTAATTACACTAAAAGTTAAATAAAAGCTTTTCCAAGCTTTTTCAGTAAAATAAATCAGAGATTTTATTTTATATGGCATAATTTTAAACGTTATTGCCATTTTGAGCATAGATATCTTTTGATAACGTAGGTTCGTAACTACTTAAGCAAAACGTATTTAAATTTAAAACTGACCATGATCCAATTTTTAGTAAGCAACCAGTAGGTAATAGCAAACAGGATCGAGCATTATAGAGAGTTACTGTCGAAAATAAATGTATAATCAATTAATCACAGTGCATAGACTGCCATCTCTTGATCGTAAACTAGAACTTTCCTTTGCTAATCCGCGAATAGATAACGTGCAAGTAAATCAGTGCTAACCTGTTATAATTACTTGCGTATTTTTTATATGCAATTAATTTTCCCACCCTCCCACCGCAAAAATAAAAATAAATACGCAAATAAATATAACAACCCACCACCAAATATACAAAACTCGACACGTGTTTCGCCTCTCTACGAGGCATCCTCAGGAGCTGATGTTGACGGTCCGAAGTCCCGCAACTGACTGATCGTCCCCAGAATGGTCGGCCATATTTATACTTTGTCCACCCCCCTACCAAGCAAGTTAGATGGAAAAATTCGTAATAACGGCGATGACGCAACATTCAACTGCTCATTAAGGATTAACCCCTATTGTTGTACCTAATTATCTCCAACTGTTCTAGAACCCCCAAACGCAGCCCTTTCTCACATACATGTAAAACATCAAAAGAATGATTCTCTGATACAGTATGGTCACTCTCTATCAAATGCTTTGCAAAATTGGATCTCTCTGGATGGTTGTGCCTGTATGATGCCATATGCTCCTTATACCTAGTAGTGAAATTGCGGCCCGTTTGGCCCACGTACACTTTGTTACAAACATCACAGCTCAACTTATAAACCCCAGATTTTTTCCCTTTCTCGAACCTATCTTTGCCGTTACAAAGCTTGGAGCGCAAAGTGTTATTTGTCCTAAAGGCCACAGGAATGCCGTTTGACTTCAAAATCTTATAAATGTCCTCTGACACTTTGCCAACATAAGTAATGCTCGCTTGACACCTCTTAACCGGTTCAGAAGGACGTGCCGCATACAACATATTGTTAACCATAACCATTCGCTTCTTTCTGATGATGCCATCAACGATTGATTTATCATAACCGTTCGAAACTGCCAAGTGGTAAATATTGTCCAATTCGGCTCGATAGTGTTCTTCAGAAAGAGGCACAGACAACATCCTATGCACATAACAGTGAAAAGCGGCCAACCTATGCTGCCAAGGGTGTGTAGAAGAAGCTGGTATAACTGTATCAGTATGTGTAGGCTTGCGGTAAATTTGAAATTGATGGCTATTATTAACTCTAGTAATGGTCAAATCTAGAAAATTCAATGACTTGTCTTGCTCTAGTTCCTTCTTAAACTTGATCTTTGGATGTTTACTATTAAGCCCAGTAATAAATTCATCAGTAATAAATTTAGATTATTTGAAAACGGCTAGCGTGGCCGAACAGGCACGACTTTATGTCAAACTAACCAAACAACATCGTGCAGCTGTCCAGAATGTGTGGTTTAATCAACAGTGCAAGCGTTTGAACGTTGTGCCTAATTACATCCAGTTGCGTTGTAGTAGCAATTCGAGGGCTGCTAAGTTGGCTGTTAGTAGGGCTCAGAGAATTTGGTTGAACGAAGAATCTCGCCATTGGTTTTCGGTTAGAGATAATTTGAAACTGCATCTTAAAGTGTTGTATTCTGAACTCTCATTTAAGTTGCATAATCTCGAGTTTGATATCCTAGACCAAAAGGCGAGATACTTTGCTTCTGAACTTGCACATGAGATGTATACTACTCAGCTAAACAAATTGCGTAGGTTAACGGAGTCGAGTTCGAGTTCGTTTTTGAGGGGAGGGAAACGGAACCAACACCTCACCATGACTTCCATCCTCGTGTGAAAAATTTAACTGATGTGGAGTTTTCGGAGAATGAAGTAGAGCTTTTAGGAAAAGGGTTGAAATATAATTTCCAGCCAAAAATAACTCAGGGGACGTTAGAGAATTTGGCTGTGGATTCAGAGGTAGCGATAGTGCGGGGCCGTGGTGATTTAGATACCAAGACCATGGTGGCCAATGTTATTAAGAGTACTGTTCCGGCACAGGGTGGTGGATTTAGTTCTGATGGTTTGGCACTGAGAACTATTCAACAGAAAGTGCGAGAAAATGATTTGGTAGTTTCGAAAGCAGACAAAGGAAATTGCATTGTTATTATGGAGAAAGGAAGTTATAATCAGAAAGTTCTTGATCTGATTCAAGGTGATGGCTTTTCGAGTTTGCAGAGAGACCCAACTCCAGGATTCCAGAAAGATCTGAGACAGGCAATTAAAAACTCTATGTTTGTTTTTGAAACTGAACATCAGAAGAGCATGGTTGTGCCAATGAATCCACGAGCTCCTATTCTTTATGAGCTACCTAAGATTCATAAGGATAACATTCCAGTTCGTCCAGTGGTCTCATATTTGGGTGCACCAACTTATAATCTAGCTAAGAGGTTGAATCACATTATTAGAGAAAAGTCTCAGTTCCGGCCGAAGTTTTGTTTGAGGAATAGTTTGCAGTTAATAGAAAAGATCAAAGATATTATTATTCCAGATAATGCTGTCTTGCTTTCGTTGGATGTAGATAGTTTGTTTACGAATGTGCCGTATGGGGAGACTTTGGATATTCTAAGGGACCTTTTTGAAAAGCAACGTTTACATCCAGGGGAGGTAGATGAGTTGATAGATCTAACTGCTATATGTATGAAACATAATTATTTTAGATTCGGGGGACAGTATTATTTGCAAAGTGATGGTTTAGCCATGGGTTCTCCACTGAGTCCTTTAATGGCGGATATCTTTATGGACCACTTTGAGAACCAGCATATTGCAGGGAATGATAATATATTGTATTACTTCAGATACGTAGATGATTTGATTATTTGTTGGACGGGGAGTATGGACCTGCTGGATGAATTTATTACTGGGCTTAATAGTAAACATCCAAAGATCAAGTTTAAGAAGGAACTAGAGCAAGACAAGTCATTGAATTTTCTAGATTTGACCATTACTAGAGTTAATAATAGCCATCAATTTCAAATTTACCGCAAGCCTACACATACTGATACAGTTATACCAGCTTCTTCTACACACCCTTGGCAGCATAGGTTGGCCGCTTTTCACTGTTATGTGCATAGGATGTTGTCTGTGCCTCTTTCTGAAGAACACTATCGAGCCGAATTGGACAATATTTACCACTTGGCAGTTTCGAACGGTTATGATAAATCAATCGTTGATGGCATCATCAGAAAGAAGCGAATGGTTATGGTTAACAATATGTTGTATGCGGCACGTCCTTCTGAACCGGTTAAGAGGTGTCAAGCGAGCATTACTTATGTTGGCAAAGTGTCAGAGGACATTTATAAGATTTTGAAGTCAAACGGCATTCCTGTGGCCTTTAGGACAAATAACACTTTGCGCTCCAAGCTTTGTAACGGCAAAGATAGGATCGAGAAAGGGAAAAAATCTGGGGTTTATAAGTTGAGCTGTGATGTTTGTAACAAAGTGTACGTGGGCCAAACGGGCCGCAATTTCACTACTAGGTATAAGGAGCATATGGCATCATACAGGCACAACCATCCAGAGAGATCCAATTTTGCAAAGCATTTGATAGAGAGTGACCATACTGTATCAGAGAATCATTCTTTTGATGTTTTACATGTATGTGAGAAAGGGCTGCGTTTGGGGGTTCTAGAACAGTTGGAGATAATTAGGTACAACAATAGGGGGTTAATCCTTAATGAGCAGTTGAATGTTGCGTCATCGCCGTTATTACGAATTTTTCCATCTAACTTGCTTGGTAGGGGGGTGGACAAAGTATAAATATGGCCGACCATTCTGGGGACGATCAGTCAGTTGCGGGACTTCGGACCGTCAACATCAGCTCCTGAGGATGCCTCGTAGAGAGGCGAAACACGTGTCGAGTTTTGTATATTTGGTGGTGGGTTGTTATATTTATTTGCGTATTTATTTTTATTTTTGCGGTGGGAGGGTGGGAAAATTAATTGCATATAAAAAATACGCAAGTAATTATAACAGGTTAGCACTGATTGACTTGCACGTTATCTATTCGCGGATTAGCAAAGGAAAGTTCTAGTTTACGATTAACATGGATTTCCGCAAAGTAACGCCTGATTCCATCGATTATTTGCCATCTCTTGACACAGGCTTAAAACGTTTGAACCTCAGTTTTGACAATTTGGCCCATAAATATTCTTAGCTTTGGTATGTTTTAAAATGTCAAATATTAATATTAGTGCCATCTAGCTGAGTGTACCCCAAAGGTGTAATGCCATCTAGGCCACCGTACCTTTTTCTGTATAGTACTGAGTTACGTTTTTTTCTTCGACTTTATCTGTCTATACGGAGTTATATATGTCTTTGGTAATAGGTATTACAATAATTTTGGTAAACTATTTGTAGTTCTTGTAACCTACTATAAACAACATATACTATTAGGTTAAGGTCGACCTCTCATCCATCATTGACCCTGTTATTAAGTAAATAGTTTATGAGGAAGTCCGTCTAAACTCGTAAGGCAACAATTACTTAATTGATATGAAGAAAACGTAGGTACAGATCATTGTACCGTCCGTCCTTTAATTAATTTAATAAAAAATAAAAAGTATACTACAAACATTAAATTACAAATACATACAATGCAAAAATCTTAAAGTAACTTATATTATAAATATTCTAAACGGCATCACTTTTAATTAACTGGGATAACCGAATCATAACATGAACACCCCATCCAGTTGTTCCGCCTGCGGGATGGTGCCGATTACGCTAGCAGCATTTCCCCGCTGTATCGCCAGGGCAATACGCAGCCGAGTCGACAGAGCCCTCACCTTTGTGCCTTCATGTCTGCTGACCAAGGGCCCAGCGTCTCCAACGCGAGCGCCGCAAACTCGTAGTCCTTATGTAAGGATGAGTATTTACGGCTCTTAAGAACCTGAGCCTGGTCAACCGCACCACCGGCCTGCATACATATAAAAAATACAGATTACAGTAAGTTTAATTTACTATAATTAACTGCAGTAGTTGGCCAGCATCTGCACTTCTTACAACGATCTTTTAATGTTAATAAAAGAAGCTGTTTTACTTAGACAATTTTAGTGACGGTAATTAATATTATTTACAACTTCACGACTGATGAATGAAGTCAGTAGGTACCTATCGTATAATCGATGTTCTCTTAAACGACAGATGCTACAAACGGGTACTATCAATCTATTCCTCCGGTCGCACCTCACCCCCCACCCAAGGGGTGAATTGTTATTCGCGTCCCATTACCTCAATTTTTTAGAGTCGAGGTGACTGAAAAGAACCCTTTTACTTATTGTGTTCCATTCTGAATAAGTGGAGGGACGTCGTTAAATGAAATTCTTTAAGTTGAAAAAAAAAATTCTGTCAAATATTTTTAAAAGAAGTTTAAAACGATCGAAGTAATATATTTATTGAGTTATATGTATTTATGTAGCGACCGACAGAAATATAAGTAGATAAAAGTCAAGAATCGGAAACAAACAATAAATTTAAGCTCACGAAATGGAAAAACGCGAGAAGAATGTGTCTAGAATCGATTAACGTACACCGCACACGTACGCGAATCGAGCAAACACGGAGGAGTCGATGGGCCGATCCGGGTGCGTGGAGTCACGCACGCCCGCCGCGTATAATTCAATAAGACGATCCAGACGGCAAGTGGAATCGAACGCTTCTTTTCCACAACACATCCAGATTAAATAAACTTAATCGCGCTCTCAATACCCATTGCTACTATTATGAGCACTTCACAATGCTATTTTATCCATTCCACACTAATCAATTTGTTAAATTAATTACACTATTGATATTGCCTTTGTAATTGGAGTGTTTGAGATATTTGTTAAGTAATACCGAGCATATTACAATTACCGTAAGCAAGTAAAGGGCAACAACTCCGCCATTAGAGCGTGCACAATCTCCTTTCAGAATATAATAGCGACGGGTAGCTGAACAAAGCTTCATTATGCGTTTAGGTCATTAAATAAATTAATGAATACGACGAAAGGGTTTTTGGCACGCGCTTCCTTGATGGGTGTCATCATATTGATGGCGCTAACATTTTCGCCGTCCTGGCGTGGCGAGTCCGCGGATTACAACCTGAGCCATACCATTAAGAGATAAGCCTATACGCACGGCTATATTACTGGGGAATGTAATTTTCACCATGGAAATGTAATTAAATTTTACGTAGGGATAATACTCGATACATGTAGCGAAATGGAAAACATTGATACATTAATTTACTTATATTGTATGTACGTACGTGAAATTTAGAAGCAAAATATGAAATATACTTAGGTACCAGTAAGGACGCCCCAACGTGTATTGAGAAATATATACATACATATAATCATGCCTTTATCCCATAAGGGGGTAGGCAGAGCACATGAACTATGTACTAAGTTTCAGTGCCACTCTTGGCCAAAAGGGATTGAAAGAAATCCAAATTGTGACATTGCAGTGACAGGTTGCCAGCCTCCTCTCGCCTACGCCACAATTTAACCCATATCCCACAGTCGACTTCTACGACACCCACGGGAAGAAAGGGGGTGGTGAAATTCTTAACCCGTCACCACACGGGGACACACATATATATATATATATATATATATATATTTCTCAATATTAACGTGCTCGAATTATTCTGTTTTTATAGGTGAATGGATACTACTAAATTTCGTATACATACGTACCTATCAGAACAAGCAGCATGTCAAACTTATAAAGCCTACCCCATCAAAAATATTACCCATATCAAAAAATAATTATTATCTCGCCATATGTAAATTTTACGTCGCAATATCCATGTTAACTGCTTCTAAATATCAGGTAAGATTCGCAGCAAAAGTGAAATTAAACATAATGAAATCTTAAGGTCCCGTCTTAGAAACGGGTAGAGTTGAGTGAGGTCGACGGCGCTGTTGTTGATTAATATGCAGATTGGTAGTTAGTGCGGGCCGAAGTTCGGTGCAGCGCGGCAGTTCAGCGGTGTCATATTGTATGATTAACCCGGAACCCGTCCCGACCCGCCCTTGTTACCAACACAACTTCTCCAAACTTCCCTGAAAGAATACTAACTTGAGTTGAGTGCGGAGATACTTCACTTTTTATTTGGTACTTATACGAATCTCCGTTTATTTTCTCATTCATTACTTCTATAATACAAGCCAAAGTAGACAGTTTATTTTAATTGGCTTAAATGTTTCTATTACAACACTTTAAGTTCTCGCGCTTTGTACACATATTTAAAGTCACACACAGGTCGAACGCGATTAATTAACATTATTTTTACCTTTTTTCCCAACGTTTCGGCCAGGTTGCACTGGCCGTGGTCGCGACCACACAGTCTTCCGCGACCACGGCCAGTGCAACCTGGCCGAAACGTTGGGAAAAAAGGTAAAAATAATGTTAATTAATCGCGTTCGACCTGTGTGTGACTTTAAATATGTTTCTATTACACTTGGTAATAGGTATGTTACAGTCAAGTGAACAGAATGACAAAATCATCATCATCGTCGTCCATACCGTATCAGTTCAGGTGGTCTAAATTTTGGTTTTGATGGGTTCTTAAATGACTCGCAAAACCGAAAATAGTTTTAAACGTGCGACTTACACGGAGCACAAAAATAATAAAATATATTTATTATGTACTGTTTGTACCTACACTATCCATACTTAATATTATAAATGGGAAAGTGTGTGTGTCCACCTTTCACGGCAAAACGGAGCTACGAATTGACGTAATTTTTAAGTGGAGATAGTTGAAGGGATGGAAACGAATTGACGTAATTTTTGAGTGGAGATAGTTGAAGGGATGGAGAGTGACATAGGCTACTTTTTTGTCTCTTTCTAACGCGAGCGAAGCCGCGGGCAAAAGCTAGTATTAATATAAAGGTAGCATAATTATGGCTCTTTGCATCGATATTTTTTAACTTATCTACATTTGTACATTTACTTACATAAGTATGAAATGAATATTTTTAAATTAAATCTTTGTCGCCAAATTTTTAATGCAGTTTTTACACCCGCCCATCCCTGCGCAATAAATGTAGATAGTATGACTCTCAAAGGACAACAGCATTTACTATGTAGCGGCGTCCGCTCGCAAAATCTACGAGTAGGTACCTACGCTGCTTGCATTTTGTATGGTTATTGTGTGTCACCGAGGACTTAAGATACTGTGAACAACGAATACCTAATTATTTTTTGCAATATTGTTGCCAGTTAGATTGTTGTAAAAAACTGAGATATCATTTTGATTGTGTTGTGTTACTTAAATAACGTCCTGATTCAAAATATATTTTGACAGGTAAACACTGTTCTCACGTATTTATTTTATCGTTATAACATCAGCTATGCGGCAAAATATGTCGCTCTCGCATAGGTCTCTTTAGTCATCAAAAGCGATGTCTCTCGGACATTGCACGATAAATCGTCTGAAATAGACGCTAAGGCCAGTAGTATAACAGATTTTTTTTTTCTAGCCTGCGTTAGTGTCCCACTGCTGGGCAAAGGCCTCCCCTCTCTTCCTCCACTCGACCCTATCACTCGCATTTCCCCACCAGTTGGGATAAAAATTTTCCAGGTCGTCACACCATCTCCTTTTTGGTCTGCCTGTACCTCTGCCTACACCATCTATCGTAGTCCGTGGGTCCCACTCGGTAACCATTTTAGCCCACCTTTCAGGATGCATGCGGCAGACGTGTCCAGCCCAGTCCCACTTAACTTACTTACTTACTTAGTTCTGGAGCGCAGTTCCGTGCAGTATAACAGATATAGTGGAAAAATTATAAAATGCAAATTATCAATAACCCCAGGTAGCATTGGATCAAACACATATGTGGAGTACTTTCTACGTAATGCATCCACAGATAGGCTAGCATAAAAGGGGAGCGACATTATCTCGTCCGTAAGTACATAGATATATGTATTTATACAATTCTATACTTATAACGCGTTTTCTATCTCGCGGGCGATATAATTTCGCGACAGAATCCTGCAGAATGCACGGCAGAATCTAAATCGCTTTACATCAGGCGGACCGTATACTTGTTTGCCACCGACGTAGTATTTAAAAAAAAATCAGGACCGTGATATATTTTAATAAATATTAGCCATAATGAGTGCAGTCAAATTAAAACGCTAGGTTTTTTGGTCGATATAAGATAAGACATTTTGACTAGTCTTAAAAATCGCTGACAATATTTGCCAAAGTCCATTTATCTTTAGGTAGGTGCCTAGTAGAAAAAAATACTATATTATGGAGATATTTGGAAAATACAAAAAAATATGTAACGCGCTCTACGCCTGAAAAAAAATATGAATCTATAACATTATTTTCTTATATTTGTTTAGTCACATTATCCACAATAGAGTCGCGATTATTATTACTCTAGTAGTAAAGCTACTGAAATTAAATAACTATTTATAGTTTAAGAAAAATCGCAAGCAAAATAAAAAAAGTATTATTGATTTAGATACAAACCCCAACCAAGAACATCATAAAACATGAATGAACACATCCCTTCGATACAAGGCTCACTGTACCTTCCCGAGTAAGAACATTTCATGCCTCCGAGTGGGGCCTGCATTAGCATGCCGAGACACCTGCACCGCGTTATATCGCGTAAGTAAAAACCCATGTACCACTCACGTCCTGCGCCGACCGTTCCACAAAAATGAGGAAACTTCGCGAAAATCTCCGAATCTGGCGCTCGTGTAAGTGCCTCGTAAACACAAGTACTTATGCTTCCTCTTTCTCAGCAACCTGTCAGGAATATTTGGATTCAATTATCCGTCTGAATTTAATAAAAAGATTCTTTATAGTCTTGTAAAACTACATATATTCAATTCCAGAAAATGATAACGCCCCGCCTCGCTCTATACAGTAATGGCAAGTGCAGCAGGCAAAGAAACAATGGCTGCGTTCAAATACAATAAACAAGAGGAGCATAAAATCCGTTTCCTAGCAGAAGCGGAATGGCCTCCAGGCTGTTAGCATTCCCGCTACATCGCTTTTCAAAGCGTTAAACACCGAGAGGGGATTTTTAAAACACCGTGTCAATCTTTCGTGTTCAGTGAAATGGAACTAATTCTACTGTTATTCAGAGTCCAAATATCTGCAGACAGACGTTGGTTTATTTTTGATTCAAGAGAAATCAATAACTGTCGCTTTGATACGCACGATTTTTCAAATGTGTGCTATGATACGGGATGGCAGTTCTGCTTTACACAAATTGTATTTATTTATTTACGGATTACATTTTTAACTTTCTGGATGAGGTAAGATAGAAAGCAAAATCATATGTTGGCAACTGCTGCCGAAATAATAGTTGTTTTACACCACTATCAAAACAATGTGTTACGAGTACACCATTTCACCCTGCCCCACATTGTAGTAACAGCCTCTTTGTAGTAACCGTTCGGTCACGTCAGTCATGTGTACGATCGAACGATTAAAAAAAACCGGCCAAGAGCGTGTCGGGCCACGCTCAGTGTAGGGTTCCGTAGTTTTCCGTATTTTTCTCAAAAACTACTGAACCTATCAAGTTCAAAACAATTTTCCTAGAAATTCTTTATAAAGTTCTACTTTTGTGATTTTTTTCATATTTTTTAAACATATGGTTCAAAAGTTAGAGGGGGGGGACGCACTTTTTTTCCTTTAGGAGCGATTATTTCCGAAAATATTAATATTATCAAAAAACGATCTTAGCAAACCCTTATTAATTTTTAAATACCTATCCAACAACATATCACACGTTGGGGTTGGAATGAAAAAAAATATCAGCCCCCCACTTTACATGTAGGAGGGGTACCCTAATAAAACATTTTTTTCCATTTTTTATTTTTGCACTTTGTTGGCGTGATTGATATACATATTGGTACCAAATTTCAGCTTTCTAGTGCTAACGGTTACTGAGATTATCCACGGACGGACGGACGGACGGACGGACGGACAGACAAACATGGCGAAACTATAAGGGTTTCTAGTTGACTACGGAACCCTAAAAAGTGTGAAAAAAAATATTTTTAATTAAAAACACCAGATTTTTTCAATGTATGTAAGTTATTCTCTTTGATGTAGAGTTGGAATTAGCTTTTAGTAAGTAAGTAAGTAAGTAAATATTCTCATTTTTGATGTATAGAAGTTGGAAGGTAACAACAGGCGGCTTTTAGTTTGAGACAACCTTTTAAACGCTTTTAGTTTGATTTTAATCCAAAAAGAATTTTCGGTTTGACGTACAGTCAGCATCTAAAATAGTGTACCTACCAATTTGTAACTGCTACACAAAAAGTGTGTATATAAAATAATAGACAAGTTACTATAGTGTACTAATTGAATACAATTGTATACTTTCCATTGCCTATATCACTTTTAAACCGATCCTCGACAGGGGGTAAAAATACAATTTTCATGACCACTTTTTTTACTTACGATATTGTTTTTAAATAAAGTTTGAATGTAATTTTGAAAATTCCAAATTAATTGATTTCAAGTTATGGTTTTCCCTTAGTTTAAATTTTCTTATTGACTGCTATTATTTTGCACACAACTTTTGTATTTAATCATCAGTCAAGTCTATATGGTTACAAAAACAAATCAAATGCGAAAAAGAAATGTTGACAAAAAAGCCCAAACATGAGAGACAGCGATTGACATATGATATCGCGTATAAAATTACGGATTGATCTGAGCACGCAGATTCTCGCAATAACAACAAATTTTCTATTTCCGATCGAATCCAACAGCTCCAGGACCGTCACACGTCGGCGTCGCAGACGCGGATGCCATTCCGACAACGTACAACAAAATTAGGTTACCATTTCCCTCTAGCTTCCTCTAAAATTCCTTTCCGATTTCGCGGATAATTCTTGAGAATTCGACGCTGAATTGACGTACGGAAATGTGACAGAGTTCTGACATTCAGAGCTGTCACGGGCAACTTATAAAGTCAGTATAAATGTATTTTTTATTCTTTGGCTATTTATAAATACTCTTTGAGAGCTCTTAAGGACCTATACTAAAAGCACGTACCTACAATATCACTCACATTTTATTATTTATAATAATACCAATCACATTAATTTCAAAGTATTTTACTCACAGTTGTGTATTTTATCTGACTGCAGATACATGAATTATTCAAACAAAAACATTAAACTCAGAGTCCCTTTCCTATAAGTACATAATAAAGTGGCACCATTAATGGGATGCAGAACATAAACCCTGTAAAAATACCTATTTATCATTAGTCTTTAAGCCCTGGCAATATTTTGCCACAAAAAAGGAGCCCGCGCCCCTTAAGTTTGACGTTTAATTAATTTTTGTTTGTATCGTAATATATGAGGCCAAAGTGCCCATGACTAAAAAACTTATTTTTGTTGATTAGATAGTTATTTCAATATTATCTTTTACTAAGCATGTCGTAACCATGAAGAAATTTTCAGTTCTATCATAGATACAATTGAAATATCATTCAATACTTTATTTATACTTACGGTTATCTTGTTGGATTTGATCGAGTATAATTCTTGGTACTTGTAACCTCGTAAGCAACTCATTTACAATGTTTCAATGTTTATTATATCTATACTAATATTATAAATGAGAAATTGTGTGTCTGTCTCTTTGTTTGTCAGTCTTTCACGGCAAAACGGAGTGACGAATTGACGTGATTTTTTTAAGTGGAGATAGTTGAAGGGATGGAGAGTGACATAGGCTTTTTTGACATTTTGTCTCTTTCTAACGCGAGCGAAGCCGCGGGAAAAGCTAGTGAGGATGTATGTATGTATCTCTTATGCTTTGCCTTACCGACTGACTAGACAGTGTCGTTTTGTAGTGATGTAGTGAATATGCACAAGATTGAAAGCGGCTGGATTTTGAAGTGTAACCAAGATGTTTGGACAGGTACACGGGCTTCGTATTCATTGGTTTTGAACCCACATCAGAGTAAAGTTGACGCAGTGTGTCCTTAATTACATAGAGGGTCAGTCCTTTTTAGGAACCTTAGTGAAGTCCATCTCAAAGTTTGTTAACCGCTAATGTTGGAATTTATATTGCAGAGAGAACCATGCTTTTCAAAAAGATAATAATTAATAAAATAAGTATACTGTTGTCGTAATGATCCCTTAAATATTCTGAAGCGAACGTTCTAAATAAATAAGACCAATCAATGTAACCGAAGAAGAATAAAAGAAGATCAAGGTGTGTGTTTGTTTCAATCGCGCACTGAGGTTTTTGTACATGGGATGCGTGGTTCTGTACGTAACTGAGGGTTCTGTACATGTAATTAATAATTTTTTAACAATAACAACATATAAAATCAGCTTATTGCGAATAAGCTTCAGCCAAGTCTTCAACCAGGCTGCGGCTTAGTATAGTAAGTACAGATCTTTAAATAAAATTAGATATTCAAGGAGGTAGTTAGTTTTTATCCCATTGCCATTTATTTAGTTCACTCCTGCGTGCGTATCCGAATGCATAAATGCTTTTGAAACGAAACGCTCGTAGATATCTATCTCTATCGCTCTTGCGTGTTGGCGCGACAGAGCCAGACTACCTTTCGCGGCGTTTCATTTTCGTTTTGCGTCGTAGAAATGCCATTCGGCTACGGGGACCGCCACCCAGCTCGATTCACTGTTGTTATGATTTCATGAATCTTTATGTTCATATATTTAAACAAGGCCAGCACTTGCTTGGTATCCCCTTCGTATTTGATTAATAGTCAAAAGGGATTTTACGTGTTGGCTTCAGCTCCGTGCACTTTTCCCAAAAGTTCGGAACAGCGCTGTTCCGTGATGAAAAAACATTCGAAATCCAAGCTGCATTCCCAAAACGGTATGTCTTTAAAAACATCTTTGATGTTTCTCGTTATTTAATTACGTAGATAGCGGGCGCCATACCTGGAACATTATTCAGGGACCCGGGGGACGCATTGATCAGAAAGAATACAGCCACCTGCCATTTAATAAATATATTTTCTTTTCATCCACGTGTATAACAGATATACCTACTTTATATTCTTAAGTAGAATAAGTACTTTTCTGCTGCCGGCCTTTTCTTTATGAGGGTCGTGCACAGATATTTAAAAACCTACCTTATACAATACACGGTGAAATTTCACATGTCTATAACCCGAAAACGCATTGTAGCATACACGCAGGGCACACTGCTGACCCCTTTAGTTAAAAAGGGAAAACGCTAGAGACCATCTGAAATTACGCCGCTGAATTGGCAGGAACAACTAGTACTTACTTACATAATTGAATTCGTAACTAATTTCTTATTTCCAGCTGGCGTATTATGCTTCCAATTTCATCACTTATCCACATGGATATGACGTGTGTCACTCTCACACTGACATACTTGCCAAATCAACGGATACTTTATCCACATACATAGATAAGTGATAAAATTGGATGCATGATACGCCGGCATTGTATATATTTCAATCAGTACAAAATCAATGTGAGGTGTATTGGTGTGTGAAATACTGACGGTTTATATACCGAATGTCATTCAGCTGCGAATACTAATATACTCGACAAGTACCTTCAATGAATTTCGTGATTAGGCTATTGTATCATCCTATCAGGCTAGACCCTTTGACTACTGCCTTTGCGGTTGGTAGATCTCACTCGCCTGATTAATCTCCTATTAGTGCTAAAGCGTATGTATGGACGTTGGAAATCAGAATGCACTTGTATGTGCATTACACAGATTATGCGCTGACTTGAGGCCATTATGTATGGTATCAGGGTTTTGACTTAACGATCTAAAGATAAGATAACTGACTATAATGATAAGAGCACTCAGAATAATGATCTTTTTAACAAAAAGCTCGAAAGGCTTTTGACGCGTAAGTGCATTATTGTCAATAGTAAATCTTTAGTATTACGGCAAACACATTTGACCCTTTGGTCACCCCTTGAACATTTGGTGCTCTGATTTATAATGCTCTTTTTATTTACAATGATGGCTGTTTTTTTATCTGCTTAACATTTCCTAGTTCAGCATGTCCTAAGCATAGCATTTTGGTCGATGCTGGCATTTTATTATTTCATGTTTTTTTTTTTAAATTATAAGTAAAAATTCTGGTCGGTCGCGCAAGTATCTTATACTATTAAACGAGCAATTCTTGTATATTTATTTATTTATTTATTTATTTATTTATTTATTTATTTATATATACCGACGATCTCGGAAACCGCTCTAACGATTTCGCTGAAATTTGTTTTGTGGGGGTTTTCGGGGGTGAAAAATCGATCTAGCGTAGCCTTAGATCCCGGAAAACGCGAATTTTCGAGTTTTCTTGAGTTTTTCTTTCGCATTTGTAAACGTAAAATATGGTCCTTAATTTCGCCGCGCGCGCATCGATTCCGCGTAGCTCAGTCGCACGAGGTCGGTCTAATGTACGCAGATAGATCGTAGGTGTCAGGGTTTCGAATCCCGGCCAGAAATTAAGTTTTTGTTTTTTGTCTTTTTTTTTGTTTTTGTATTTATAAGAGTTTTTTTTTTATCCAAAGACGTGATATATTAAAATAGAACCGAGCGAAGCTCGGTCGCCCAGATATTGATTGATTAACCAACACAGCCGTCATTTGATGGATCTCGCTATCTATCTTACACGTGCGCTGGAGCGGGCGCGCAATCGCGTGGTTGAGGTTATCTTTACACGTACGTTCATTCGCGCGCGCAACATGGCGGACATACGCTCGTGGACTAAAAAATTAGTGGTTGAATACTTGCTCTTTATAAATCGATACTATTAATAACAATAAACAATAATAGAGTGTGGCTAATGAAATATTGCCCCAACTTTTGGCGGGAAATTCAAAAAATACTAGGGCTGGTCACACTTGGTATAGTAGGAGCCCTAGATTTTTTGAATTTCCCGCCAAAAGTTGGGGCAATATTTCATTAGCCACACTCTAACGCGGTCTATCGCGCACGATTATCCTTTACACTCACGCTCTTTTCAATCTCAAAAACTATCAACAGTCAATCACGCGCGATAGAACGTGGACCTTAAAAAGTATCAACAGGCAATCGCGCGCGATTGCGCGCACAGGCTTAACGCTATCCTGTACGCTCCGGGAACGCGCGATAGAGCGACTGTGTAAAGGCGGCTATTAGTCTATCTAGTCAGTGATCAAGTATACTTAGATCAAAACATACAGATTGTACGTAAATAATTTAAATATATAAACTATTTCAGTCAAAGTCAAAACACAACAGGTATCTTATCCCTGAGGTGAACACGATCCTTCATAAAAATTAAAAATACACCTTACAATTAACTTATTATATTAAGTAAGTACGAGTATCTATAACCTACCTTACAGACTCCAATACCGCAATGGCGGCATCCCACGGAGCAACAGCCTATATTAACTAACTTTTTCTGTATACGCACTTTTTTACTAATTAGTTACATTTTGTAAATTGCAATCTGCACTCGTTATATTTCATATTAGACTGCACTGATAAATATAAACACCAAAATGAAATTCGTTAAGCAGTGCACGGCTAAAGGTAATGGGTATTAGCATCGGAGCGTTTACATTGAATGGGTAGTTGGCCAGTCTGCTCTCCGGAGATTACCATTGATTATCATACATAAAGCGGCCCATGCTGCTAAGGGGCTTAGTGCACCCGAAATGGGAGATTTTAAACTGTAGTTTTTAGGCTACCAAAGGATTTTTTTACTGATACGGATTTGGCCAGATTAATGTACTTTTATTGAATGTACAGATCTAATTGAACATTATTTGATTGAAAGTGGAAAATGGTACATTTAAGGCGTAAAAATATTCTTATAACATAATTTTTAAGAAAAAAAAACCGTCGCCTTTCGGGTTCTGGTGAAAATGTGTAAGTATTTTTTAAAACTGCTTTTAATGCTTTAATTATTAGATGGCAACACAAATGAATATACGTATAACGTTAAGGTTTGAGGAGTTTCCTCAATTCCTCATGAATCCGATTATATTATAAGAAATCGAAGCTTGACAAACTTTGACTTCAAAACTTATGCTTAACAAACATAACTAAATAAATGTCACTGTTCTGAACTTAAATGCATGCTTTTCTTACAAAAATACCAAAGTCACTATGAGTGTGCCGTTCAGGTTTGAGGAGTTTGGTTCTGGCCATCATCAGCAGTTCCACTGCACCAAATGTCACTGTTCTGGACGAAAGTGCATGCTGTTCTTATAAAAATATCAAAGTCACTATAAGCGTGCCGTTCAGATTTGAGGAGGTCGGTTCTGACCATCATCAGAAATTCCACTGCACCAAATGTCACTGTTCTGGACGAAAGTGCATGCTGTTCTTATAAAAATGGCAAAGTCACTATAAGCGTGCCGTTCAGATTTGAGGAGTTTGGTTCTGGCCATCATCAGCAGTTCCACTGCACCAAATGTCACTGTTCTGGACGAAAGTGCATGCTGTCCTTATAAAAATACCAAAGTCACTATAAGCGTGCCGTTCAGATTTGAGGAGTTCGGTTCTGACCATCATCAGAAATTCCACTGCACCAAATGTCACTGTTCTGGACGAAAGTGCATGCTGTTCGTATAAAAATACCAAAGTCACTATAAGCGTGCCGTTCAGATTTGAAGAGTTCCGTTCTGGCCATTATCAGCAGTTCCACTGCACCAAATGTCACTGTTCCGTACCTAAATGCATGCTGTTCCTTTAAAAACACAAAAATCACCATATGTATGCCTTTCAGATTTGAGGAGTTCCCTCGATTTCTCCAGGATCCCATCATCAGAACTGGGTTCTGAGAAAAATGGGACCAATCTGTATGCATATACATTCAATCAAAAAAAAATTTTCAAAATCGGTCCAGTAACGACGGAGATATCGAGGAACAAACATAAAAAAAAATAAAAAATAAAAAAAAAAAAAAACATACAGACGACTTGATAACCGTCCTTCTTGAGATATGAGGCGACGGTTAAAAAGTAAGATTGAGGCAGAATAATTACAGGTATAGTAGAATTTTTTTAAAATCAAGATTTCCACTTGAGAACGTATCTGCGATGAATAGCATTGTTCTCTTTTGTTAACCAGAAACCGCTAATTACCTGTGCGAAATAAATACCATAAACAACAAAAGGATTCTTATGAATAACAACAGTATTCCTTTAGTAATAAGGGTCAAAAATAAACACAAGTTACAATAATCAAAGCATCCTTTTAATTAAAATACACGGACACCTGGGTGACCACGGTTCTTAATTTCAAATGGTTGTACGTTGAGTGTATCATGTATGCTATCCCAATTTGAACCTTATTACTAAAAGAATACTGTTGTCTTTTATAAAACATCTTTAGGGTTAACAAAAGAGAACAATGTTATTCATCGCAGATAAGTTCTCATGTGGAAATCTTGATTTAAAAAAAATTCTACTATACCTGTTTAGGTATCAAATTTTCTCATAGCCAACTCCTTTCCTGACAATAGCAGACTTTGTCACAAAGGAACAAAATTACATATTTACGGAGTGAGCGTACACAAAGCGAAGAGTTCTATGATAGAATCACAAGCAAATTGGTATGAAATAGATAAGAAGTATCTGTATCGTATTCTTGTATTCAAAGCACATATTTCTGTAAAATCGTTTGTATGAATATATTTATATAAGTACCAATGTTGGATAGGTACATAAATAGCGTGACATCGCCGACCTCCGCGACCTCCGCCGTCGCTAGGTCTCACCCACACAACCGCACGCGCCGCCGCATCTGAACGTCACCATTTGCATTTTATTGCCAAAGTTTCTGGCCACAGAACGCCTATTTTTATGGTAAACTTATTCAAATGCACGGCGACGTCATAAATCCGGTGAAGGGGTATTCTAGCCAGGCCCCGTAGCCGAATGGCATTTCTCCGACGCCAAACGAAAACGAAACGTAATCTGGCTCTGTCGCGCCAATACGCAAGAGCGATAGGGATAGATATCTACTAGCGTTTCGTTTCGTGAGCGTTTGTGCCATTCGGCTACGCACCCAGGCCCCGTAGCCGAATGGCATTTCTCCGACGCCAAACGAAAGCGATACGCCGCTGGCTCTGTCGCGCCAATACGCAAGCGCGATAGAGATAGATATCTACTAGCGCTTCGTTTCGTGAGCGTTTCGTGAGCGATTGTGCCATTCGGCTAGCCACCCTGGAAGCGGGAAACTTTTCGAGTAGCGTATAACGGGATTCGATACCTTGGACAGCTTATTGTTTGTTTCGGCTGTTCTCATTTTAATTTGGATCTTTTGTTTTGATGATAAAGCGTATACGTAGGCACAATAGAGTAATCAACAAAGCAACCAGTCGTTCATCAGGAGCTCGACCGAGTCTCACGTCAAGGGGTAATAAAAGGAATAAAGCGCTGTCGATTTTTCTTAGTGAAGAAAATCAATTTCCTTCTGCTGGAAATTCATTTATCGACCACCTGCTCGCCGTGCTCGATCAAGCGAAGACCAATACAATAGAGCCAGCTGTAATATGTTACATGTTATGAACTTATAGGTATATTAATGCAATACAAAGTAATGACTTCCTACTACTATTTATTTCATGAGTTCATAATTAATGTCGCTTTAAATTATCCTTACCTACTCGTATACTCGTGCATACCTTGCCTATTCATATAAAATACCTTTGAGCACTTATTACATTCCACGTGTTTGGCGCGTCACTGTAATCGGCCCGCCTGCATAGATTGCGACATCTTTTACGTTAGTATGTATTCAAACATATTATGGACATATTAACTACTGGTTTACCTAATTTTCATAATTATCTTTTCATTCATATCAACAGCTACGGTAGCATATACTCGTAGTGCAAAATAATTCACCATTTACAGACGTTACGTGCTATTTCAGTTCAAAAATACTAAAATTTACTAAAATACTTAAGTTTGCATCAGTTGCACTTTTAAAAGACTCGTAAGGGTACGCGCACAAATACATATACATTTGTAGCAATTTGACGATCAATAATACAAATAGTGGTTTTACCATTGTACGTATGTTCGGGTACCACCTATCCCTCCGGGGCTCATTCGTCTACGCATTCAGCTCAATGAAGAATGATGCTTGCCCAGGAGATACAAAGTAATACTCTTGCAAAGAGTCCGCTTTTTAGGGTTCCGTAGTCAACTAGGAACCCTTATAGTTTCGCCATGTCTGTCTGTCCGTCCGTCCGTCCGTCCGTCCGTCCGTCCGTCCGTCCGTCCGTCCGTCCGTCCGTCCGCGGATAATCTCAGTAACCGTAAGCACTAGAAAGCTGAAATTTGGTACCAATATGTATATCATTAACGCCAACAAAGTGCAAAAATAAAAAATGGAAAAAAATGTTTTATTAGGGTACCCCCCCTACATGTAAAGTGGGGGCTGATATTTTTTTTCATTCCAACCCCAAAGTGTGATATATTGTTGGATAGGTATTTAAAAATGAATAAGGGTTTACTAAGATCGTTTTTTGATAATATTAATATTTTCGGAAATAATCGCTTCTAAAGGAAAAAAAAGTGCGTCCCCCCCTCTAACTTTTGAACCATATGTTTAAAAAATATGAAAAAAATCACAAAAGTAGAACTTTATAAAGACTTTCTAGGAAAATTGTTTTGAACTTGATAGGTTCAGTAGTTTTTGAGAAAAATACGAAAAACTACGGAACCCTACACTGAGCGTGGCCCGACACGCTCTTGTTTATATTTAACAATATTGTCTACGTACGTAAGTAGTCAGTTATTTGGTCCTGCCGTTTCGTCGTACTTTTATCACTTCATTTAACCCTGATTCTTATTAACCCCCCACGTGTTCTGTACCCCCGACGCAAAAACGACGGGGTGTTATAAGTTTGACGTGTCTGTATGTCTATCTGTGTGTGTGTCTGTCTGTGGCATCGTATTTATTCAGTTTTTTTTGTTTGAAAGCTGAGTTAGTCGGGAGTGTTCTTCGCCATGTTTCAAGAAAGTCGGTCCACTTTGTCGGGGGTTATTTCAAAATTTTAATGGATATTGTGGTTAGGTTAGGTATTTTAGTTACGTGTTTTGATTCTGAATATTTAATTTTAGTTATGTATTTAATTACTTATAAAGTAAAATGTTTAATATTTACTTAATTAATTCAAGTAGATTTGTTTATTAAGCATAACAATGTTATTATGTATAAGTTGGTTTAAGCGAGTTTTGAAAAGCTCCAGAAGAGGCTGTATAAAAGCACAATACCGTGAACCATCGATCCAGTAAGTTGAGATAATAACTCGCCCGGCGGAAACAAGTCCCGAGCAAGCTTTTGTGTCGTTACCGATCAGATTCCGTTTAAAAGATCAATGTTCGACTAACTTTAATTAAATTCATTTCGTTATTGAATAAAGTAAGTTTGAGCCCCTTGAACGTTTTGTAACGGAAGCACCGAGCAATAATAACTTTGACAGTTATAACCTCCACGTCGCTTAGTTTGACGCGAGTTCGCGGGAAACAAAACTTTGACATGGCATTTATAGTCCGCGGGTAAATCATTTATCACAGATGCATTAACTGCTTGTCTTGTTTGCGGTTGACAACTGGCATGCTATTAGAATGGGATGTTGACAGATGTTAAATTGTAGCATTTCTAAAAAGGAGCAAAACACAGCCTTAAACAAACAACGTTTGGGTTTGGAAAGCTCTTAAATAACACTGAAGTGATGAAACCATTGTACCATCGTAGTCTGAACGATGCCTCCAGTGTCAAAAACCTGGTTGGAAATTATTAGGTACTTACCTATCAAAAAAAAAAGGGTGTAAACCTAATACGGGCGAACCTCTTAACGGTGGTGAGTATAGGACATAAAAAATGGAATTGAGCCCTTATTCCTTTGAGCGCTCATCAAATTCGTGAAATAGCCATCGATAGATGGCGTTGACGCTCGGTACGCGAGCACCGGCAACGCAACGCGTGTTTCAACACAGGCAAGAATAATCTTGATAGTTTTGAATTTAATCGCTAGTAACAATTCTTTTGGTTTTACATGGGGACTTTTTTTAAAGTTTACAAGAGATAAGAATAGATTATGAAAACTTCCACCCATAAGGGCGTAAAAATGGGGTGCAAGTTTGTAGGGGGATGATTTGAAATTAGAGAATAAGAGAAAAGTGATTTCAGCAGCGTTTTTGGATACTCTTCTCCTAAGGGGGTAAAAAATGGAAAATCACCAACTATCATCATGATGGAGAAGGGGGAGGGGTGGGGTGGAAACATATTACTTTTTTTGTTTCTCTGTGCTACAGTCACCGTCATAAAGGAGAGATGATATTTCTATACCTAGTCGCTATAATCGTTGGATAATTTCGTATGACATTTCAAAGAGTATATGACAAGGTACAGAAATCATCACTTATTTATGCCGGTGACTGTACACTGTATGGATAGTAGTGGTAAACGGTAGTAAACAAAAATCATATTTTGGCGCTATTATTTTAGGGTTCCGTACCTCAAACAGGAAAAAGTAATTATTGGATCACTCGTGCCTCTGTCTGTCCGTCTGTCACAGCCAATTTTTTCTAAAACTACTGAACCGATTTACTGTAATTTTGCATACATATGTTGTTCCTTTGACCCAAAGACGAATATCATCATCTTCCTTGCGTTATCCCGGCATTTGTCACGGCTTATGGGATCCTGGGGTCCGCTATGTCAACGAATCCCAAGGTTTATATTAAATAGAGTAGAGATATTGTATTAAATAATTTTTAATCAAGTAAGTTAAGATTTTTAGGCCAGTGAGTAAGATTTCATTATTATTGTCAGCCAGTTTAAAATAGGCCAAAAATGTAATATGACGTGATTAATGAACGCCCCTTAACTATAGGGTAACCAGAACCACACTTCAGGACTTGAATTATCTCCTGACAGTCCTGACCTTGGACCTCATCTAGATCGATTCTGCTCGTCAGCCCAAATCTAATGAGCCCAAACATGTGGAGTTACGATGAGTAGAATAGCAGTTCTGTTGACTATCTCCTGACTCCATCACGACACGTTGGAACTCATTTAGATCGATGCTGCTCGTCAGCCCCAATCTAATGAGCCCAAACATGGTGGAGTTGGGATGAGTAGAATAGCAGTTCTGTTGACCATTTCCTGACTCCATCACGACACGTTGGAACTCATTTAGATCGATGCTGCTCGTCAGCCCAAATATGGTGGAGTTATGATGAGTAGAATAGCACTTCTGTTGACCATCTCCTGACTCCATCATGAGACCTGGAACCTCATCTAGATCGATTCTGCTCGTCAGCCCAAATCTAATGAGCCCAAACATGGTGGAGTTATGATGAGTAGAATAGCACTTCTGTTGACCATCTCCTGACTCCATCATGAGACCTGGAACCTCATCTAGATCGATTCTGCTCGTCAGCCCAAATCTAATGAGCCCAAACATGGTGGAGTTATGATGATTAGAATAGCAGTTCTGTTGATCATCTTCTGACTCCATCATGAGACCTTGAACCTTATCTAGATCGATTCTGCTCGTCAGCCCAAATCCAATGAGCCCAAACATGGTGGAGTTGGGATGAGTAGAATAGCAGGGGCCCGTTTCTCGAAAGGTACAAGCCTTGTATTACAAGTGTGTTTCCATGACAACCCATACGATTTGACAGTTCGCGCACTTGTAATACAAGGCTTGTACGTTTCGAGAAACGGGCCGCAGTTCTGTTGACCATCTCCTGACTCCATCATGAGACCTTGGACCTCATCTAGATCGATTCTGCTCGTCAACCCAAATCCAATGAGTCCAAACATGGTGGAGTTCCGATGAGTAGAATAGGAGTTCTGTTGACCATCTCCTGACTCCATCATGAGACCTTGGACCTCATCTAGATCGATTCTGCTCGTCAGCCCAAATCTAATGAGCCCAAACATGGTGGAGTTAGGATGAGTAGAATAGCAGTTCTGTTGACCATCTCCTGACTCCATCATGAGACCTTGGACCTCATCTAGATCGATTCTGCTCGTCAGCCCAAATCCAATGAGCCCAAACACGGCAGAGTTATGATGAGTAGAGTAGCAGTTCTGTTGACCATCTCCTGACTCCATCATGAGAACCAGAACCTCGTCCTGGTCCCGAAATATAGTAAAAATTCAAACTCTCATCAGGTTTCAAGCAAAAATTGAAATCCATATAATCATCTGAAATGCAAATCGATTTCTAAAATTGCATGTATAAAAATCAGGCGGACCGTATGCTTGTTTGCCACCGACAGGATCAAGATTTGTTTAGTCGCAGTATACAGCATTTCTCGGAACTATCTAGCTGCTTACGAAAGCAAGGAGTGCCGGACGATCGAACGCAGATCCGTTGTCTACGAGCGCTCGGCGCAGACTGAGCGGGCCCGTGTCAGCACAGTGTATTTTATTCGAATTTTAGGTGCTTTAATAAAATATCTATCGACAGAAAGGTTTGTACTATATGTATGATTTTTTTTTATTATGTCAACAAGAAGTTCTAGTTTAGGATATTTTTGTTTAAGAGTTACAATATACGCAGGAACCGCAGGAAAAATACATAATGTAAACCTCTTTTTATCGAAAAAATGGGGAAGACACGGAAGGTTATTTATCCTCCATTTCAAATAAATCTTAAAATTTCAAACGTCGATTACCTCGTATAGGATATAATAATTAGGATTGTGATCATTTATTACCCCAAATGACATTTTTAACAGCACAATCACGATTCGAAACGAGTTATCCCACATATTTAAAAATATTTTAAGCGGGTTACTCACGTATGTCGCGCTCTCGACATGTAAAGGCGGGGTGTCGCTACTCTTGAGAAAGGTTCTCGAAATTGAACCGAAACATGTCGAACGCTATATCGACTTAATACGTGAGTAACCCGCTTAAAATATTTTTAAATATTAAATATGTATGAGTCTCACGGGAGTTTTAGAGTTATCCCACTATGAAATTTGAAAACATCTTCCGAAAAAACTGTTTTTTTTGTAGTATAAAAAGACATATTTTAAAATATTATCCAATTATTACCTAGCTTAAGATGTGTTCTTTTAGGAACATTATGAGTTTTTTAATAATCATTTATGGTTGCTTTATAATTTTGAATGAAAAAGGTTACATTTTGCCAAAAACGCTCGTCTTTAGGAATAAGGCCTCTTAAAATTGAAATATTTTTTTTATCCATACAAAATAATTCGGCCCGCAACGTAATGCAAACACACTCGCGTTAACCGCTCGTTGACAGTTGTCATTGATTGTCATCGCAACCACGTTTACAGTACATTGCTGCTGGGAATTTTTTCAAAAATTCATTATGGGGTGAAAATCAAAAGTAACTCAAAAACACCTCTTAATTAATGATAACAATATTGAATTATATGCCTGGTTTCATTTATCGCCCTTATTAGGTTTACGTGCTGTAGAATTTTGGTTTCGTTGGTCTGATTCGGCGATTAGATTGTAATGAAAAAAATATAATATTTTTAAATAAAATTATAATTATAAATGAAGGTATGCATAGTGTAAGTATGAACATTGCTTTTACCGCATTATTCAACAATTTAAAACGAAAAATAAAACAAAGAGAGACCGGGGAACATTATCGATGTGGATCGGAACTTTGTAGGCTTTCAGTACTGGTCCGCCGGGAGTTTGGTAGGTAAATATATTCGAGCGCTGCCGTGCCGCTGCCTGCCCGGGGCCTGCGTCAGCCACCAGCCTTATTCCACTCACTATTACTGCATACCTTGCGTCATATTAAAATCAACAGTAGACTATATCAAACCTCATTTAATGAACTGCAGAATAAAAATAATGAAACAAAAATCTAATTTGTTTTATCACTACTATACAGAGTGGGGCCTGTAAACAAAGGCGAAGAATTGAACTGTAGGATATTCTCCTTATACTGATCAACATTTGTTCAGTGACTTTTAAAAATTATGATGTCTTTAAATTTTTAATTTTTCATACAAAATAAATATTAGCTTCAATGTACGCCATTATTGTTGTCATTGACGTTGTCTGTCACACTTTAGACTTAACAGAATTCGCAATACATTACCTCTTAGAAAAAACTTTCAAGGGTGATAAAAATCAAAATACAAGTTATTTTTAAAAGTCGCAGAACAAAATCTTGATCAGTATAAAGAGAATATCCTAGAGTTCAATTCTTCGCCTTTGTTACAGGCCCCACTCTGTATACGGTTTACAATAGTTTGGTTTGATTTTCACACTTGTCACCTAAATGTGGATTATAAATGTCTAATTTTGAGGTGACAACACTTTATTGAAGAACTACCGACCCATTTCACTTCTGAGCCATGTCTATAAGCTGTTTTCAAGAGTCATTACGAATCGTCTCGCACGCAGGCTTGATGACTTCCAGCCTCCCGAACAAGCCGGTTTCCGAAGAGGCTTTAGTACCGTAGACCACATCCACACGCTTCGTCAGGTTATACAGAAGACCGAAGAGTATAACCTGCCCCTCTGTTTAGCGTTTGTGGACTACGAGAAAGCCTTCGATTCGATCGAAACCTGGGCTGTACTACAGTCTCTCCAACGGTGCCAAGTAGACTACCGCTATATCGAAGTGCTGAAGTGCTTGTACGAGAGCGCCACTATGTCAGTCCGACTCCAAGACCAGAACTCGAAGCCCATTCCGTTGCAGCGAGGGGTCAGGCAAGGAGATGTCATATCTCCTAAGCTGTTTACCGCTGCACTGGAGGATGTCTTTAAGACTCTGGATTGGAGAAGGCTAGGTATCAACATAAACGGTGAGTACCTCACTAACCTTCGATTCGCGGACGATATAGTAGTCTTGGCTGAGACCATGGAGGACTTGAGTACGATGCTCGATGACCTCAATAGAGCCTCCATGCGAGTTGGTCTTAAGATGAACATGGATAAGACAAAAATCATCTCCAATGCCCATGTAGCACCAATTCCCGTTACAATTGGAGGCTTTACACTCGAAGTTGTAGACGATTATATATACCTAGGACAAGTTATCCAATTAGGTAGGTCCAACTTCGAGAAAGAGGTTAATCGTCGAATCCGACTAGGTTGGGCAGCGTTCGGGAAGCTACGATACGTCTTTTCGTCCAATATTCCGCAGTGTCTGAAGACGAAAGTGTTTGATCAGTGTGTGTTGCCAGTGATGACATACGGTACTGAAACGTGGTCGCTTACAATGGGCCTCATAAGAAAGCTCAAGGTCACCCAAAGGGCAATGGAGAGGGCTATGCTAGGAGTCTCTTTGCGAGATCGTATCAGAAATGAGACCATCCGCAACACAACCAAAGTAACCGATATAGCCCTCCGAATCGCTAAACTTAAGTGGCAGTGGGCGGGGCACATTGCACGTAGAACCGATGGCCGTTGGGGCGGAAAGGTTCTCGAGTGGCGACCGCGTACCGGAAGGCGAACCGCGGGTAGGCCCCTAACAAGGTGGACTGATGACCTGGTGAAGGTCGCAGGAGTCCGCTGGATGCGGGTGGCGCAGGACAGGTCATTGTGGCAATCTTTGGGGGAGGCCTATGTCCAGCAGTGGACGTCTTTCGGCTGATGTGATGATGATGATGATGATGAATTTTGATAGGTCTTAGGACCTATTCGACAACTTGCGATTATATTCACATTAACTGAGAATCAACACGAAACGTCCGATGTGAACGTCGAATAAAATTCCAGCGCTTTACGCGCCGTCTTTGTACTTTTAGATTGTTAAATATGTTAAGAAAATTCTTGCGTTAATTCTTCATACAAATGTAGTACTTTGACTATGTATCACTGCCGTAAAAGTAATTGTAAGTAAAACCTTTATTGTCTCCAAAACATAACAAACATTACGTATGTGTCCTACAGAAAGTAGTTAGCGTTAAAATATTATGTTACGTTATAAATGATGCGGATTGTTAACGTCAGCTATAGTCCTATCCAGCGGGAAGCACAAAACTTATTTATTTCTTTCATCTGCTTTTATATCCATATATTTACTTTCTATACAATTTCATGCAAACTGTGAAAAATACTTCTCTAACCGTAAAATTATCTAAAATATTTTTTTTGAAAACAGCTAAATTGTTTTAAAAAATATGCGTTGTTAGAGTATCAGTATCAAAAAAATCTGTAGGAGGAAGGGGGACCTGAACCTCTCGGCGTGCTTCCACTTCTATTTTCCTTATAAACGTAAAAGCTATATGCGTGCCAAGTTACGTGCTTTCTGGTGGATGTGACCATAACTTCATAATAAATCGAGTTAACGAGCCGCACTAAAATACTGAATAAACTCTAAATTCTGCACCAAAGACCAGTTAAGTAAATTATATTAGTTATGCCCGTAGTATTATAATATAAAAGTTTGAATAATGTAGCTCGCCATTCAGAATAGTTGAGAGGTCGTCACCGCGAAGGCCCGGCCCCTGTCAGCGTCCGGCGTGATCGGGGTAGCTACCTACCCAAGAAGTAATTGAGACATTTCACCCAAAACCTTCAAATACAATAAAACAGAAAAAAGCTTTTACACATACCAAGAACGAGGGGAAGATTATGATAGACATACTGGTGCCCGTTTTGGGTTTGACGGCCCTCTTTACAGCGAAAGTCCATTTAGCCAGTCAGAAAGCAATTTCAGGCCTATGATGAATGTTGTACTTTGACCTGTGGGACATTCATTTTCAGCTCCACGAAAAGGTTTCGATTATGAAATATTTCACCTGCCTACTTATATACCGGTGTATATTAAAATATACCTATATGATAAAGCAACATAATACACGTAACTCTCTTTTCGTTTACACTTATGCAAGATTCACTGCATAAAAATCCATGTATTAGATTTCATTTCACGCATCACTGAACTAAACTGAATCTCACATACTATCAAGAAACGTATAGATAACAAATAGGTCGAGATGAATTTTGAAGCAAAATTTTCTTTTATCTCGCTGAACCTATAAGAGAAACTTAGTGCACAAATTGAAAGTACAATTTAGTATTTAAATAACTATCAGGTGCCGTAGCCGAATGGCATTACTCCGACGCGAAACGAAAACGAAACGCAGCAAAAGGTAAGTCTGGCTCTGTCGCGCCAATACGCAAGAGCGATAGAGATAGATATCTACGAGCGTTTCGTTTCGTGAGCGCTTCGTGAGCGTGTGTGCGATTCGACTACGTACCCCGTTCACTTTGAAGCCAGTACGGGGTTAAAAAAACTGAACCAGCGCAGCGTACTTATACCTATGCATTTTATTTTGCACATCGGATAAGATCGAATTCTGTATCATATTATATTTTTATAATCAGGAATTTTTGAGCGAGAGCCGACGATTAAATTCGGCAGGTTTAATTTATTGATTGATGAAGTGCAAACATTGATATTTGCTACACATGATTTGAGGAGAAGCTTTGATATCTGACGGATGAAATCATCTACGTCAATAGTTATTTGTTATACAAGGGGGCAAAGTTGTATTTTAACGCCGAGTGTGGAATTGAAAAACGAGCAAGTGAAAGGATTCTATACTTGAACCACGAGCGAAGCGAGTGGTTCAAGTGTAGAATCCTGAAATTGCGAGTTTTTTAACACACGAGAAGTAAAATACATTTGCACCCGAGTGTAACACAAAACTTTTCCCCTCACTATAGCGAGGAAACTACAACGCAAAAAATGCGTTTATCACTGCTTTCAGTAGTTCCACAGGTGGTAATTCATCTTTATTACTAGATTCACCTACTTTTATCAATTTTAAAGCAGTTAATTTGACTTTATTCAAGGTTAAATTACTTTACCCACTAGTGGATAAAATGCGTTTTTACCCGCTGGTATTAAAGGACAAAACACGTGTTTCCGAGCTAGTGAGGGGAAAAAATAATTGAACAGCTTGGCCGCTACGATACACCTGGCCCCGTAGCCGAATGGCATTTCTACGACGCGAAACGAAAACGAAACGCCGTGAAAGGTAGTCTGGCTCTGTCGCGCTAATACGCAAGAGCGATAGAGATAGATATCTGCGAGCGTTTCGTTTCGTGAGCATTTGTGCATTCGGCTACGCACGCTGATGGCAAATTCAAGTGCGATCGAAATAGTCCGGCTCTGTCGCGCCACAACAGAGGAGCGATAGAGAGATCTAGCTACAATACGAAGCATAAAGCAATTGTGTTGTTGGCTGGCGTAGCCGAACGGCAATCTTCCACGCCAGACGTCGACAGAAATGCAGTCAGGCTCTATCGCGCCAATATGCAAGAGCGATAGAGATAGATAGCTAGAAACAGATATTATCGTGAGCGTTTGTGCATTTGGCTTGCTACCCTATACGGACCCCGCTTGCACTCGCCTTCTGGGGTCACGATTACGAGAGTACCTACACTATCACCGGAGCTCTTAATTCGTGGGGCTCAACCCTCGCCCTACCGTCTGCTTATGTAACCTGCCTGAGACTCTAATAAAACAAAGTGCAAAGTGCAGGTGAATTTTGCCCTCGTACTAGTGAAAAAATGATAGAACATTTTTTCCTCTGATTCCTACATCGCTCTGAATTTTAGTCCCTAGGAATCTCGCTGTTGTTGTGTGTAAGGTATGCGGACTATTTTTTAATTTCCCACCACAAACAATGCTGCCAGTTCACGTAGGGTAGGCTAAAATAATATTTGTATATCTCGTACTCAGAAAGTGGGCCATTGTTGTTCTAAACAATGTACAGATAATGGTACGTTTCTGATAAACAATTTTTGTTTTCTATTGTACTATCTACACAATTTCATGAAGATTATTTTTCTAGGAATATCTATAGTTTATTTTTCGTACCTATTCGAAACTAAAAGCAAAGTACGGTGGGTGCCATTTCATCCCTTGGTTAACGATCTACTTCCAGTATATATGAAATAAATTATATAATTACCTACTCGAAATATGTTCATATTGGCACATAGCTCGGCAAAATATTTTTCGTACCTTTACTACTCAAAATCAAAAGCTCTTTTGATTTTAAAAAGGAGACAAAAAATATCCCAGAAAGTTTGATACATTTTGTACTTCCCTTTGAGTTAAGATCGTACAACTTCCTTGAGGAATTGCTAGAAAAAGTATAAAAAATCTCTTTATTTGATAAAAAGGTAGTACAGACAACAAATCAAAAGTCTTAGTAAAAAAGCGGGTTTCTACAGAATAGTATTCAATCCATATCGTTTGTGTAATTTTTCCAACATTCTTTTAAATGTACTACCCAGTCAGTGTGCGTAACCGAATGCACAAACGCACACGAAACGCTCACGATAATATCTCTTTCGTAGCTATATTATCTCTATCGCTCTTGCATATAGGCGCGACAGAGCCAGACTACCTTTCTGCGGCGTTTCGATTTCGTTTCGCTTCGTAGAAATGCCATTCGGCTACGGGGCCAGGATAAGCTATTTACATTGCGATTAAAATCAGTTAACGATTCGGCTTTTACCCTTGGGCTTCGGCTCTTATCGCCCTCGGCTCATATCTTATAAACCCGAATCGTTAACTGATGTTGATCGTACTGTACAAGTGTACAGTAAAAGTGTGTCACTAAAACCACCTCTTTCGTTACAGGAGAATGTGGCGATTAGCGCCACTAGTGACGCGACTCCTGATCGTGTCACTGGTGGCGCTCGTGTTCGCGGACGGGGCCGACGGCACCTCTGTGGCGACGCTGACGCGGGGGCCCGCCCCCCGCCCCACGGCGCCGCTGCCCCGTAAGCAGCGCCCACGCAAGCGGCGCACCACCACCACTACTACCACCCTGGAGCCGGAGGAGGACGAGGATGACGTCACCACGCAGCCTACCACCACCACTGTTGATCCTAGGATGTTTGACCACAGTAAGTTCATTATACATACATGCATACAGTAGCGGAAAAAATCTATCATACATCATACCTACTGGTTGTATATCGAAAACAATAAGTCGAAAATTCTTAAAATTAGACTATTATATCAATTATACAACTATTGTATCATCATTACAAATATGTATATGAATAGTTATGAGTCTTTGGACCCACTGCACATGGCCCACACCACACACCAATCTTATATTTTACTAATACATACGAGTATCAACTAATATTGAATGTCTTATTATCAAGGATCGTTAACTGCGTGCGAAATCCATTGAAGTACTTACCCCCGACGAAAAAACGACGGGGTGTTATAAGTTTGACGTGTCTGTCTGTCTGTCTGTCCGTCTGTCTGTCTGTCTGTCTGTCTGTCTGTCTGTCTGTCTGTCTGTTTGTCTGTCTGTGTGTGTGTCTGTCTGTGGCATCGTAGCTCCCGAACGGAGGAACCGATTTCGATTTAGTTTTTTTTATTTGAAACCTGTGTTAATCGGGAGTGTTCTTAACCATGTTTCATGAAAATCGGCCCACTATGTCGCGGTCGGGGTTTTTTTCAAAATTTTAATTTTGTGGTTAGGTTATTACAAGAACAAATTTAAATTTCTTTATTTTAATATCACGTCAATACATATTAAAAAAAATTGTAGGCATCATCAGTGTAGTCATGATAATATTTAATAGGTGGCGCTAAAAATTTGAGTTACGATACTTAGTATGCAGATTGTAAATCCTATATAAATCATCCTTACTTTTACTTAGTTAATTTATAAAAACATTTATATAGAGGTAGATAAACTATGGCTAAGCTGCGGGCTTTGAACGATTGTACTCTTAGATACATATGACTCCGTTTCTAGGTACATATAGGATTAAAGATGAAAAGTAGAAAAATATAGCAGGTACAAATGGCTCAACAACTACTCGTCTTACTAACCCAATTTCTATATTCCTTGCACAAGTACCAAAGTATTTCTTAAAAAGTGATTAGGCTATTTAGCAATATATATGATGTAAGTACATCCGTTGTCCTTATTTGTTGTGTTTACTGTTACCTGCGAACCACAGGGAGGTTGTGTCATAAATCGTGGTATAATTAGGCGCTCGTTAACTCGTACGTATCTGCCTCATTAACTGATCAATCCCCCAGCGGCCCGCTCTGAGCAGAAAAATCTAATTATTTTCAGCGATATCGGAACATAATTAAGTTGAACACATCCTCTATGATCTTTTCAAACATAATCTGTCAGAAAATATTTATTTGATAAAGCTTTTTAAAAAATTACACACCCATAACGTCGCCGTCAAATCGTTTGCTATTATGGTTTATGCAACCGATGAGGCGATGACCCAAAGTACGATTTCGGTAGAATTTCAAACCTACGTTTTGTGTTATTTATACTAACAAGATTGATACCTGCAGTAAAGAACACATACCTATGAAGGGCTTGTTTATTCTAATAATCCAGACAAGTCTGAGCAAAGAAACCATTCAACTATGCACTTAAACTAAGAACTTGAAAGGACTGGCTTTAATCATTTCTTAAGATTTCTTTCCATGTGACTTCCACGGCGGCGGCACTTAAACGGGCGAATTTATAACATTTACAAACTTAAAGCTTCCGCTCCTCATTGGAAAGTTTAATTCAGTTTTACTGAAACGGTTTAGGTAATTAAAGACTGTTTTTTTGCCCTCTAGTCGTTTGGTATCCTGAAATAGCCCGAGTTGATCAAGATAATTTTGTTACTTATTCAAAGTGTTTTTACCATTTTATCAATCTGGATGTATTTGTTATCTATGATCAGGGAAGGTTTAAAAAAATACCTACTAAGTACCTAATGTTTTTTTTTTCGATAAAAAAACAATATACGTAATATAAAAGAATTGATTTTTCAAATCTTATCAGTACAAGGATATAATTGCATACGTGGCTTAATGTTCTATAACCAGAATTCCAGACCTTTGTACGGAGCTCTGGAATCCGAACGAAAAAGGGGATTTTGCTGCAAGGAAGTAAAACACTAGAGGTCTATCGACACTGGTTCTTACGCCTCCCTTCAGCTCGGGGAGAGGGCGTCATTTCACGCCTCTTGAGCGCGTATCGAACCAATATTAGGTTTATTAGATAGATGGGCCGGGCGTGAAAAGCGATTTTTCATTTTTTTTCGACTTATCTTCTGAGGCTTGTTTTAAGCGTGAAGGTTATTAAAATAGCAACGGAGCATAAACACGATTATGATTCTCCTAAAAGTATGTCAAACAAGAATATAATAATAAGTAACACCTTTGGCATAACGAGTACATACAAAAAATCTACATAGATGCAGTGGGGCAAATCTCGACTGGGGGCAATTGTAACTAATCCATTTTTTCCATTATTACACTATTAAGTTGAGTTCCACATGTATCCACTGCGTGCCATATATGTATAACCGGTGGACACTCTATTTAATAAAGCAAACATTGTAAAACATGGAAAAAATAGATGTTGCAATTGCCCCCAGTCGAAATTGTCCCGCTGTACCTTACTATTTATTAAATTATTATATTTAATCTGAGAAAACGTGGAAAAACATTTTACTCGACGTCTTTGTTGTGCTGAAAAGATATAAGATTTAAATCAGATTTTCTTGCTTGCGTTAGACACGCAAAATGAACTTTTAAGTCTATTCTAAATAATGAAAACGTGTATCTCTTATAAAATAGAAAAATATTGAATCATTTCAAAGTACTCATAGTTTATTTTTAAACGAGGCTTGAATTTTTTGTCCTCGAGTGTAAGGTGTCAATGTATAAATTATTATTAAAAGTACGGGTAGGCAGGTACCCATATATAAAGTAGCGTAAAACAACAATACCTGTGTGCGCTTTCACTATTACAATTAATATGTGTTCGCTGCAATTGATTATTAAGATGTCAGTAAGACGACAGAAGCAATAAAATGCGAGTAAAAAAATACTGAAATATTCTTACATTTTGCACAACATTTCTACAGAAACAATTTTTGATGCCGACAGGTTTTACCAGCAGTGGTTAAGGGGTTAAGTACCAGATGAAGTAATGTTTAAATCAATTAACCTATTATTCAATATAACCGGTTATACTCTCTGTTTATAACTGGCAGTCAGAAAGCCGGTAACGATTTCTGCTATAATACATAATATTGATAACTTAAATCCGCATTAACATTAAACTATTAATATCACAAAGTTTTCAGACAAATAACAAGAATATGATTCTATCACAAATCAAAATAAATATCGCAAATATGAACTCCCAAGTTTCTCCCAAATTTTAACAGGACCTTGGCATAGTGCCACTCGAATGTGGTAAGTAGGACAAATGTTGTTTTCAAGTACCAGTCAGATATTTCACATTTGGCAAACCCATTGGCCCGACTTACTTTACTACTTGTAGAATAATCGTCGCAATGGAAAGAAAAATTAGGTAGGTAGGAGTTCGGTTAGTTTTAAAATAGTAACAGGGGCGGCTCACTCCGCGATTCTATCGCCGCGCTACAAGTACATCCTGGCGGCCGCGAGTTCGCGGCCTACTCAGGGGTTGCGCGCGTTCTCACGGAATGCACGTTCGCACTTTCTATTGTTACTTTACGTCGCGAGGTTTTTTTAAACGATGTCCGCGTGTGGAATGGCTAATAATACTTAGTTAAATAGATATATTGAATAAAATAAATACCCGAAGACATTCTTACTTAGATCTACTACTGATTAAGTCCCAGGGAAAAGTTCAATAAGGCTTGTGATGTTGGAACTTGAACAAAAATATATAAATACAGTATATATACCTAAAAAGTACCCAAGACTTGAATATAATAGTATAACATTTTATGTGAGTATTAATTCGTTTGGATCCATTGGTAACCCTATCACCGGACGCCGCGCACGTGCGGCTCGTTTCTTTGTAAGAATTTTGTAGGTATTTAAAAAGGCGGCATTTCGTGAACATCAAAGCAGTGGGCCTTCTGTACTTGTACTATTATATATTCTGTGATAGTAAGTATAGGTAAATAAACACTTAATCTAAAAAAAAATTAAGTGCAAATCAATTTTCTTTGTCGCCTTGTTGAAAACTTGTGTTAACACTAGTGTTTGTTAGGTGTCTTAAAAAAAACATGGAAATATCTGTAAAACCGCCGTTAATAGAAATCGTCAACAATGTAAACAAACCATTCTATAAGATATCAATATTCTAGCACAATTTTATTATTTTAAAGGTTGAGGATCATAATGTTATATGAATTGATTAAATAAATAACACATGATGGATTTAGCCAGTATCTGATAAGTTAGAATGGAAATTAAAGACATTTTGACTACAAGGTTTGTTTACATCGTTCACAAATTCTGTTGCCGGTGACTTTACTAACAGCTTTTTGTAGACCAATAATTTACAACACGATATTTATATGAGGTTTTATTGCATTGACCGTGTCAAAACTTGATAGAATCAACAACTGATAAAATCAACTGTTGATTTCAAAATTATGCGAAATCAGACAAATCGAACAAGTTATGTATTCCCAATTTAAGCGTATTTTTAGCTCTGTGGCATCGCCTTTAGAGCAGCTAGATTCCGAGAAACCCGTGGTAAACCGTAAAACGTAGTCTGCATCTGTTTGTGACCCTTATCGCTGAAAAACAATTTGAAATGTAAACTCAGTTCGACGCTCAATGGCGGCGCGGCCGCGGCCGGGTCGCAACTGCATTATTATTTCGTAAGTTAGCAGCCTTTGTCTCCGCTGCAGGTCTCGGTTCGTTCAATGCAAAGTCACCCGCTTCATCCGATACTTGATTAAACCGCTGCGAGTTCACGAGTTACAACTGCTAATGCTAAATTACTTACTAGAAGCACTGTAATTAAAGGTATGAAACTTGTATTTGGAGTATACTTACAATACTAGAACATAAGTAGGTACATACCAGTGGCGGGGCGTGAAAATTTTCGTTGGTAAAACCGGAGGGGTTTTTGGAATCTGTTTTGTATGGACTTCTACAGATACTAGAGAATTTTAGGGAACCCGTTGGGAATCGAGTTGTATCGACGCTCCCCCACTGGTACATACACACATTTAGGTAGTTAGACGTCACGTCACGCCTGTATCAGAAAAAGAGGTAGGCAGAGGGGCAGGCAAACTGCTCAAGTTTTAGTGCCACTTTTAGCATTTAAAACGGAATTGTGATATTTCAGTGACATTTTACCCATCACCCTCACCACAATTGAACCCATACCCCACAGTCGACTGAAATTCTTAACCCATCGCTACACTGAGACTATAATTCTTTTTTAACTCAATGCTATTTAGTAATTAAATTTATGTAACTTGCCGGACGACAACAGCTTGCCATTAAAAAGTGTTAGCGCCAAAGAACTGGGAAGCCTTAAATTTGCCATCCGGCGAACTGATACTCAGTAAGCACGTTTACATGAACAGATTCCAAAAGATGTGCTATCTAAAATTATTTTTCATTTATTTGTATTTATTTCTCTTTTGCAATTTCATGTCTCATGAATCTATTTATACGAGTAGTAATGGTATGATCTGTTACCTCTCTTAGGCAAGACACGAAAACGTTTAGAGTACGCGATCGTCCATAATTAGATAAAGATGTTAGTGCAGTTGTTTGTGGATCAAAGGCATGCTCTGCCTGCAAAGGGGGCTAGGCAACAGTTCCGACCGCGCTGCACTGGAGCTTTATTCGACTTGCCTTATCTGACGTTTCGTGTTTATTCTCCGTTGCTGTGGATAATGGATATCGCATAGATATTTACAGTCCACGATTAGGTTACAAGTGTAACAACCAAACCATTATAAACCAAATAGTAGTGATAAATCAAAGTAGATTTTTGTTACATTCTTTTTTTTTCAAATAATACGTTTTGGTTGTTCATTTGATCGGATTAAGACTTGATAGAATCGACATGCGGTAATATCAACTGTTGATTTCAAAATGACGCGACTTTGACAGTAAGTGCAAGTCGAATATGGTCCTTGGGCGTCGATTTGGCCTGTGATGCACTGATGCATTGGATATGAGCTGCTCCGAAAGGCAGATGGCTAGCAGTCTCTCGCTAACATTACGTTGAATAATTATTGGCAACGTGCGTAATGTGACATGTGGTTCTGATTGTAAAAAAAATACGCGCTTATTTTTGAAGGCGGTTTTATTTTTTGTTAAAAAGTTTATTTATTTGTTGATTTTTAGTGGTTCCTAGTGATATTACATGTATCAGTCCGAATACATGTACAGTAGTGAAAGAATTATCCTTTAACTCCTAACCATTGAGGACTTGACCTTCCATCATCAGCTCAGTTGATTTTTAGTGGTTCCTAGTGATATTATATGTATCAGTCCGAATACATGTACAGTAGTGAAAGAATTATCCTTTAACTCCTAACCATTGAGGAGTTGACCTTCCATCATCAGCTCAGCCACATAAAATTATTACCATCAGACGTAAATACTGGTGTACCTTTGAAAAATAGACTAAAAACATTACATGTGCCTATAACATTTGAAGAGTTCCCTCGATTTCTCCAGGATCCCATCATCAGACCCTGACTTGGTGCCAATGGGACCATCTCGGGGTTATACCGGTTCGATCAAAAAAATTTTGAAAATCGGTCCACGATTCTCGGAGGATATATTTTTATAAAATAATTATATGTATGATGTAATAGAAAATTTAGGGTTAATTGTATTTTATTTACATATGCACAATTATACTCGTAACCTATAACTGTTCCAGTACAACACATCATAAAAAACATAAGTCTGTAAAAACTTATACCCACAATTCAATATAGTGGTAGTGGTATATTCAATATATTCAAACTTTTACATATTCGAACAACTGAGGAGTGTCTTTTCAAAAAGACTTATTTCTATAAGTCAACAAGGTTTGTTTCTCTAAAAAGATATAGATAAAAATAACCTCTGTTGACTTATAGAAATAAGTCCTTTTGAAAAGACACTCCTCAACTACTAAATAAAACCATATACATATTTCGTGATTGAAAAAAAACACCCACGAAAACATTTTTACAAGCCCGATAAATGAAACTTCAAAAAGGATATAAATTACACGGAACAGAGAGAGGTCAGTTTAGTTCAGTAAATAATGTACTCTAAAATTCTGATTTACGAGAGAGGGACGAAAGATTTAGTGCTAGCCCAGCGCACTACTCTGGCACTCCAATAAAAATTGAACTAATTGCCTGGAATCTATTTAAACTTTCCAACAAAAATATCAATTGCCGAATTAAATGGGTTTACCCCGAACAAATCGATGCTTATACTACTCGTATTTAATAAGCTAAAGTTTTAACCGTGTTTAGTTTGGTTGAACGGAGCGCGACCCGCTAACATGAGCCGGAAACAACCGCTTCAAAACGATTCAACAAAGAGCTCAAATTAAATTTACGTGGCGCAAAGAAAAAACTAGTTACAAGAGGAAATTGGCGGAGACAGTGACAAATTGGTCCCGCAAGAGGAGAATATTTTTCGCTCATTCTAACCGACGCGTGGACCTATCCTCTATTCCTCTCCCTCCATGCGTGCATACGGGGCCGTAAAACACAATGTACTCGAATAATTACTGTCGCTGAACATTATAATAAATGTGCTGTTTTTGGCTATTTTCATATTCTGCGCCAATTTTAGAGGGGCAAGCGAACACCTAAATACATATACTACATTTAGGAATGCGACACATTTTTTTTTATTTTATTTGTTTTTACGAATAAATTCTAGTACGTATAGCGATACACCTACTCAGATCACGTCATTCTCGAAGACGCGTGCCTTGATTTGTATTTCCATGGCAGTAAAAGTTAGATTTGTTGAATCTCCGCATCATCGTGAATGAAATGACACTATCTGTTTATGCAAGTTTGAGACCCTAAAAAGTAAATAAATTCACGAATAAGTAGGAAAGCTTCATATTTTTATGCAGGATTTAATGATTTTCAAGCAATTTGAATCAAGGCAACTAAATAATATATTATATGTACAGCGGGGAAATCCTGACTGGAGGGCAATTATAACTGATCCTTTTTATTCCATTATACTACAGGGTTGGGCACAATAAGTGTCCTATTGTAATACATGTCGATATCTATTTAAATATAACTGATTTTTATTCCAAATCATTTTAATCCCTTTCACGGATTCTAAAAGACATTTCCGTTACAGTTTGTTTTATTCTTTTTTTACATACATACATATAATCACGCCTGTATTCCATAAAGGGGTAGGCAGAGCACACGAACTGCTAAGTTTCGGTGCCACTCTTGGCAAAAAGGGGTGATTCTTTTTTTATAGTATTTTTATAAAGTATTGCAGTTGGAAAATTTAACAGCAAACGTTGCGGATTGTGCCGATTGTGCGAGAAATTCAACTAACTGAAAAAAGTAAATATCCAGTACTGCTTTGATACTGCATACCAAAAATCGTTTATAGGAGTCTTTTACTTCTGAAATCAAGTAACCTTTTTTTAGTAATTGGATGGTTCGTGTCAGTAAAGTAATTACAAACAATCATGGGCGATTCATCAAAAATTGTGCCTAAAATCTTAAAATATTCAATAACATAATATAAATGAAGAGGAGACAACTTTTTGCGTACTGAAAAATAACCATGAACTGATGGACCTAAATAGAAAGGATAATTTATGTATGTACGCTGTTTCTTTAGAAAATATAAGAACTAGATACAAAATGTTATTTACGCGGCACGATGGCCATTTTCCTAAGAAAATGCATTTCAATTTCAGTTCAACAAATTTCAGACTGATGGAATAGAAACAAATATATTTTAGCTACAAACGTATTCAAAAGAGAAACTCGGTCAGAGCCAAAGAGGATCGAGTATTATAGAGAGTTACTGTGAAAGTAAAATATGTAACACAGTGCATTATACTGCCATCTCTCGACACAGGCTTAAAACTTTTGGACCTCAGTTTTGACAATTTGGCGCATATTCTTAGCATGATATGTGTTAAAATGTTAAATATTAATAGTAGCGCCATCTAGCCGAGCGTCTCCCAAAGGTGTAACGCCATCTTGGCCACCGTACCTTTTTCTGTATGGTTCTGAGGTACGTTTTTTCTTAGAGTTTATCTGTCTATACGGAGTCTTTGGTCAGAGCATATCTTCATGAGGAAAAGTGCCATTTTCGTCTGATTCGCCTTTTTGGGTTGATATTTTACCTTGAAAAGTACGCTACGCATATTCACGCAATGACGCAACCTATAGCTATTAATATATTCATATACTACAAATAAATGCAGAGTTTTATTGAGATGGCAACAGGCTAAAAATGTGGTATATTCTGGGGTCGGGTAGTCATTAATGGCATGACATAGCAGATGAGGTCGAGCGTGCCGGGTCAAACTCCGTCTACAACAAAATGCCTAAAATTATTGAAGTTAAAGAAAAGCAAATATAATATATCACATAGGACATTAAAATATAGAATGTTATGAATATAAATCATAGAACTACTTGTGCCATATACAAACCATTGGAGACTAATTAATAATGCAAACATTGTAAAGCATGACAAATAAATCAGTTTCATTTGCCCCCCAGTTGAAATTGTCCAGCTGTACCTTATACCTTATGGTTAAAATTATAATTCAACTGTTCGGATTGGAGACGGGGCAAAGGTGATTTTACTCAATTCAACACTTGCTGAACTTTATGATTTTAAATAAAGTAAAAAGTAATACTTATATGAAATAATAATAAAACGAAAGCAGCATTCAAAATAATATAAAAAATAAGTTTTATTTAATGTAGCAATAGTCAGATGAGCGCAAAAATCTAACTTTCTGAACGGTTCAGCAAAGTTACGTCGTTGTTTTTGGAAAAGCCACGGTTCTATTTACAAGGGACGTCTGACGGAAAACTTTTATTTTGTTTATGACTTTCTTTTACAATTTCAAAGGATATAACTGCATTTTTTTACTTTAAGTAATTTTTTTTAAGTTAAAACATTTGATGTAGATGTAGAATTGTAGATGTAGTGTAGGGACGCCCGGCCGGATACAGGCGGGCTGTCGATCTGATGCGTTAAAACATTTATCGTCAATATAAATTTACGAACATATAATAAATATATTTAAGTATAACAACAGCAATATAATGTATAATTTAACTTCAAAATTGCTAAACCTAGATCCAAAAATAAATATAGCTAACAAACGTAAACTTTAAACTAAAACTTTAAAATGTTTATTAGGTCTTCATATTCAGTCGAGATCGGTTTATATTTTAATGATGTTTCTGTATGGCCGTATTTTTGACCCCCGACGCAAAAACGAAGGAATGTTATAAGTTTGACGTGTCTGTCTGTCTGTCTGTTTGTCTATATGTCTGTGTCGGATGAACCGATTTAGATTTCGTTGTTTTTGTTTGATAGCTGAGTTAGTCGGGAGTGTTCTTAGCCATGTTTCATGAAAATCGGTCCACTATGTCGGAGTTTTTTTTTATTTTAATTTGCGTTGTATTGCACATTTAACTACTTGATCAAATTCCGCCACTAAAGTATAGTAAGTACAGTCACAAGCACAAATTGTTAGGTACTCTTTAAAGGTCGCAAAAATATATGGCTCAACCAACAAGATCGTGTCAGATATTTTTGCGGCCTTCGCTGTAACATATTGTTGCTGGCGACTGTACCTTAAAATGCACGTTCCAACTTAAAACGAAGTTCAGGCAAGCGAAACTAAGTTAATTGAGTAGAATATAACTTACGGCGACCACGACATGAGGAACTTAATATAGGCATTAATTACGAGCGATAACCTCGCAGGTACTAGCCCCCATGCAATGAACATCGTCTAGTCTATTTATATATAACAACCTTTGTTGTTTATCGTGATATTTTTTACACGAGTATAGCAAATGACCCAGTAATGCGAACTTTAAAAGAAAACAAAATTATCAATTTTATCAGATTGAGAATTTATTGTTGAAAAAATATTTTTCACCACACGAACTGTCCACAAGGGGGCAAAGTAATTTCATACAAATTTTAACTCGACGTCTTAATTTGGCTGCTAGATTTTACCTATAAATGATGATTTTGAATCATAAATATTGAATAAAATGATGGATTTGATTTATTTTGATGTTTTATATTCAGTATTTTGTTCGTGTTGGTGAGGTGAATAATTTTGTGTTTCACTCGGTGGCAAACTTTGTTTAACCTTCGTACCTTGATACCCTCGCAACGCTCAAGATTCCACTTTTTGAACCACTCGCTACGCTCGCGGTTCAATATTGGAATCTTTCGCTTACTCAGGTATCAATATTGGCACGTGCGGTTAAACAACTACTTTGCCCCTTGTAAAACAAATAACTATTTCCATATAAAAATGTCTAAAACAAGTCTTTTTGTTTCCCTCCTATACCAGTTCTGCTTGTATGGGTTCGAATAAAAATGTCGGTATAGTTTTGCTTGATTTCTACATCATCTGATAAACAGCTACCATTAAATTTAAAAATAAAAGTTATTTTACTTTAGTAATAAGTGTAATGACATTAAACATTAACAATTTTATAACTTCCACATTACTTTTTGAAGCGGAAGAACCTCGAAAAATGATCTAGACGAAAACATACGCATCGTAACTACTCGTCTGGGCAGGGTCGTGCATGCAGTTAGTTACATGATGATGATAAGGTATTAGTAACAGGCGTGCTCGTATTGCCGGCGGGGTTTCTTGATAATTGCATCTCGTGTAACTAACTGCATGCACGACCCTGCCCAGACGAGTAGTTACGATGCGTATGTTTTCGTCTAGATCATTTTTCGAGGTTCTTCCGCTTCAAAAAGTAATGTGGAAGTTATAAAATTGTTAATGTTTAATGTCATTACACTTATTACTAAAGTAAAATAACTTTTATTTTTAAATTTAATGGTAGCTGTTTATCAGATGATGTAGAAATCAAGCAAAAGCCGGTTTGCCACGACTCATGGGAGCCTGGGGTCCGCTTTGACAACTAAACGAAAGCGACTGCCATCTGAACTTCCAACCCGAAGGGTAACGAGACTAACTAGGCCTGATTGGAATTAGTCCGGTTTCCTCACGATGTTTTCCTTCACCGAAAAGCCTACCTACCTTAAGTATCATCCGCTGCAATTACTTAATGCGGTTGACACTGACAGTGACACTGTTTTGTAGTATTTTCGGTCAGATCAGCGCTGGATGTCACCAGAAGTATGCTGGGATCAGGCCATTTCGTGACAATATCTCCTTTTAATGTTCTCTTGTTTGTATTTTTTTTTCTTTTTTGTGTGTATTTGCGAATACATGATTTCTGACCCTTTAGCACAACTTGCCTTGTCGCGTGCGAGTCCATACATCAAGTGCGACTTCTAGTATGGACTCGCGCGCGACAAGGCAAGTTGTGCTAGAGGGTCTGTTCTATGTATACAAGGCACGGAAAATGACATTCGTTTTGTGTAGAAAATTAACTACGGTTAGTTACTAAACCACAACTAACTTAAATGTTCTATGACGTTTACGCTATCGTATTCTAAAACGTCATAAACTCGTGGTATTAAGCTGTACTGGCCATTACCACAATACCCTTGACCAATGAATCTTTCGTAAATTCCTAACTACTCATTTACATATATATAAAAAAAGATATCATCCATTTTACATAATCAACCCGATATCCCAATAAACTAAAACAGATCCACAAACTCAATATTAGAGAAGTGTGTGTTACTCGTAACTTAAAGAGGCTATGAATAGATTACCGGTGATAGGGAGTCCTCTTAAACTCCAAGTGTTCGAATCCAGTGCCTCGCAAACAACTAGGAAACGGTTGTTGGTGCGCAACGGATTTCATTCCGATTCATTACCCGCGGCGAACGCGCTGACATACTGTGCCGGGGTTAGGGTGTTTCATATTTGTATGGAAAAAATAAAATTGTGAGATTTTTTCTGACTTCGCTCGGCTTTCGGTTCTAGCTTATCTTAAACGCATATATACCAAATTTCAAGTGATTTGGACGTTGTTTAGAGGTCGCGCTTGATGAACAGTTTGAAAAAAAGTCACTAAAAAGTAACGTTACTTAATTTTATTTTCAAATAAAACAATAGAGTAGTTGTAAATTATTTGAAAGTAAAAAAACTTATTAAACTTAAAATACAACAGTTGTAACATCCATTCTTGCTAAAATAAGTCATCATCATCATTTAGCTGACATATGTAAGCCGCAACGTTATCTTTTGTTCGCTTAAGTAGTAACGCATTTTCTGTAATGTTCGACGACTTTCAGCGAGAACCGTTTTGCTCTTCATCTTTGACTGGAGCGCTAATTTTTATTATTAAATATATAGTTTGCGGTATCCTGAAAAGCCGGCCGGGGTGCCAGGGTCGGGTAGACTTCACAAACATCTATACAAACCAACATTCCAATATATGTATGCACGACCTTGTTGACATTGTTTGCAGATGTGTAAGTATATTTTTGGCATGTTAACTTGTACGGAAATCTGTGAACTCAGCCGCATATAGACATATATGTCAATTAAAACGTATTATACACAGGGTACATTATGTACACACACATAGATACAAGGCACAGGACCCTATCAGTTTAAAATTATCAGTGGAGATTATCGTTTGTTGATTCTATCAACCAATTGTACAACCATTAAAAAAAAGTCACAAAAATAAATTTTATGATGTTACTACGTTACGGATTAGGTAGGTATAATATTTTGGTTTTTGCTGTCGCACTTGTCACCTAACGGTGGATTGTAAATATAAATAATGTAGGTACCTCTTCGGCAGTAAGGATTAGTGAGATAATGACAAGTACAAACAATAGCATCACTGTCTCTGCTACTCCCACTAAAATTTCCATACGTCCATTTCGTTCATTCGTTTCGCCACCCACGTCACATCCAGTAGACACTACATTCATGGTCGGGTATCACTAGTGACGTTAACAATTACACTTCAGTTTAATTCACGTCGTCAACTGAAATAATGCGGGTGGAACCCGTAAACAAAACATTTACAATCCTAAGAAGGGTAGTTACGATCCCCCTTTGCAAGTTTCTTGATTCCGTCCTCGAGTAATGTGACTCTTTGACGATAAATTACAGAGAACTTGGTGCATTTAGGTACTACGTTAAATACAGAGTGTTAAGCCGCTTCATTTACCCTCTCTTATATCAGCAATTCCCGTCAACTTTGTACAATGCCACGTCAGCAAATTTTAATTGATCCTATTTTGTTACCAACATTTAGTAATATAATTCGACTTTCGTAAGATATATACAGGATAATTGTTATAATTAAGAAAATATAGATACTAGAGAACCTTAATGACGAAATAAAACTTAATAAAATCTCAATTCATCAACAAAATCTTGGTAACAAAATAGGAATTAATAAAAACAAATTTAACTTTTCCCTTAATTTTTGTACAAAGTTGACGGGAATTGCTGATATACTTGATCAATATTTAAATTCGTATTTAAACCAATGTGGTCGATTATTGAACCACAACAAATTATTGGAAATTTATTAATTACCTATTGCGTAGTTTATGGCTTGCCTAATTGTGGTTTATTTAAGTTTATGTATTTCATACATATATTTAATAGGTGGCGCTAAAAAATTGAGATACGATTCTTAGTATAAAGATTATCGATTCTATATAAATCATCCTTGATGATAGTTATGTACGTAGCATTGTCTACAGCTGCTGCTACGCAGCGTGGCTACGACTGCTACGATTCCTACTCGAACGTCGTTTGTCAATAGACAGGATGATATCCAGGGAGCGTACTTTTCATGCCGATGACATTAATCTGACGTCACGCTCCGTATAGGGTGATCCCAAATAGTTTTATTGTAAATTATTAATCATTAGTCGTCAATCATTTTAATCGTGTACAAATTACTTCAAATACAGTAGGCCATTTACATGTGGCATAAATAATACCTACCTACTTGAAATGTGAAACGTGAATATATTTTTTTTATACACAAATTTAATTAAATAGTATTGTTAACAACACATTACAATAAATACGTATAGAAAAGAGAATTCATCTCTAACGTAAAGCACACCATCCTTCTTGCATTCATTACACTGCAAAGAAATTGATAACTTAAAATGATTAATGACTAATGATTAACAATTTACAATAAAACAATTTGTGATCACCCTATATGGAGCGTGACGTCAAATTGAAGTCATCGGCACGAAAAGTACGCTCCTTGATGATATCCTACCAAAAGAGCCAAATTAGAATTAAGTAGTTAAATAACTGTATTGCTAACATTACTACACTTTTACGGTGATGAAATGGATATGTATAGCTATATTAATCCTCACATAACTGTTGTCTTCATTGTAAACCAAATACCAAATAATACCAGCGATTCAAGTTTTAAGATACATTAAATACCGTGAAATATTCGTTTAAAAGATTCGTTTTGTGCCGTTTTGTAAAGTACCTAACTGCTAATCGGCTTTATTTATCATAAAAACATAGAAAAAGAGACAGAGACTTATTAATTTGTTTTTCCACTCGTCGACTGTAATCTGTCAATTAGGACACCACAGACTAAACTATAAGTGCTAACTTTTCAGTGTTGGATACTCTATGGCAGTTCCGACTCAACTATAATAATCTCATTATAGATGACTTTAGTTAACTGTAATAATTTCAAAAATAGAACTTCATACAATTTATATATACTAATTTGCGATACCTGGCAAATTTGTCGGCATCTGAAACACATTTTTTTTATCTGTCGCGTTATCGGCCAATCAGAAACGGTAATTACAAACAATTGGTTGCTAGGTAATTCGATGTTGATACAACGGTGAACGACGTTACTAACATTAATTTTAACTTGCATGAAGGTGGCTCGCCTAGGTTACCCGAAGCTCAGGCTGCGTTAGATGGCGTTAATCTGCAAATTACCAGTCTTATTTTTTTTGTGGAGTCGTACAGGCATTTATATACTTTCAATTATGCTTCGCGAACATTTAATATTAAAATTGACGTATTACAACAAACATTCAACTTCTCATTGTAACGTTAATCCCCTTAATGTAAATAAATTTACTATTTTACACTATTTTTAAGTACCACTCACACATACAAACAGTGTTTTTGTATTCCTTCTAGTCGATAATTTCACGCGGCGACAGCTTGTTTAAATAGCCTTGCGGTAAATACGTGCCATCGCATGATTTGCATGGAAGTACTGGGTTCGAATCCAGGACTTTTTCTCTTTTTTTTTAATACTACGTCGGTGGCAAACAAGCATACGGTCCGCCTGATGGAAAGCGGTCACCGTAACCTATGGACGCCTGCAACTCGAAGAGTGTCGTATGCGCGTTGCCGCCCCATTAGAAACTTGTACACTCCCCTTTGCTGCGTATGCACAGCAAAAGGAGTGTACAAGTTCAAAGGAGGGTTTGGGTTGCCGACGACTCAAAGGACAATAGACGGAACAAATTAGTTCCGTAAGTCCTCCCGTCGTCAGCACCCCGCACCCTCGTTGAGCTCTGGCAGCCTTACTCACCGGCAGGAACACAACACTATGTGACACTATTTTTTGTTTTATTATTATACATAAATGTATATGTACTCGTACAGTAGTTACTGAGCGTTTTCCACAAAAAAGATTAAAAACCTATTATCTTACGTGGTAATAATTTTTGGGTTCGTCGAACTCAGAATTTCTAACATAATTATCCTAATCTGATATTTTAAGAAATTCCAAAAAGTATAGATAAATTTTAGTTTCTAAACTACGATCCGAATGATTTTTTTTTCTAATTGTTTATTTTGGATGGAGCAAGGGTATTCAAATCGCTTTTGAAATCTTAAATTAGTAAATGAAAATGCAATAGTTAACTGAGTAACGTAATGCTTTAAAAACTCAAGTGGACTTTTTTTATCTAAGGAGTGATTTCGATAAAATATTGGGTTGGTAAGAAAGTAATGAGCGATCGATTAAATTCCACATAAAATTTTTGAGAGAGTTCTAGAATCTTCTATGGTCGAAAGTATATAAAGGGCGAGTCGCACAGTTTCTCGTCAGTCATTCACTAGCTGTCGCCGAGCTAATATAAGGAAGAAAATGGATGAATTAAAAGTGCATGTAAGGCATTGCTTACTATATGAATTTCAGTCTGGCCATTCAGCCGCCGAAGCAGTGCGTAATATATGTCAGCGTGTTGCTCCTGAAGTTGTGTCTGAGGCCACGGCGAAACGATGGTTCCAGCGGTTTCGTAGTGGCGACTTTTCATTATCAGATCAACCTAAGTCTGGTCGACCGGTGAAGATTGATGTAGCCAAATTAAAAACCTTAATTGAAGGAGATCCGAGGCTAACGAGTCGTACTCTTGCTACCGAGTTAGGCTGCTCTCATGTCACCATAGAAACACATTTACACGAGTTGGGAAAAACCTACAAATACAGTGTTTGGATACCGCACGAACTTGATAGAGATCAACTAAACCGCCGTGCCGATATCTTCATACAACTTCTGTCTTTTCGCCGCACATTCAACTGGTTGGACCATCTTATCACTGGAGATGAAAAATGGGTCTTATATATAAATCACACACGCAAACGTCAGTGGCTAGCTCCAAACGAAAAAGGAATAGAGGCACCAAAAACAGAGCCTCACCCGAAAAAAGTTATGCTGTCCGTTTGGTGGGATATTCATGGTATTATTCACTGGGAACTCCTACCAAGTGGAATGACTGTTACCGCATCAGTATACTGTAATCAGCTTGAAAATTTAAACCAAAAAATCTGTCAGAATCGTCCACAGCATGCTAACGTTTTTTCTTACACGACTATGCTCGCCCACACATTGCAAAAGTGACTCGGCTAAAGCTATTGGAGCTAGGTTGGAAAGTGATACCTCATCCACCGTACTCTCCAGACTTGGCACCTACGGATTACGCATTGTTCAGATCGCTAAGCAATGCCTTGAATGAAAAAAAGTTCGATGATCAAGCCCATCTACGACAGTACATAGCTGAGTTTTTTGAATCTAAACCTAAGAACTTCTTCGCCGATGCTATTCATTCTTTACCAGAACGACGGAGACAAGTAGTAGATAACGAAGGCCGTTATATTTTTGATAAATGATTAAAATAATAAATTAAATAAAAATTACAATATTGGGTATGATTCGCTCATTACTTTCTTACCAACCCAATATTATATTTAGCGAGGGTATTAAAAGTTGTGTTTTATATCTCAACTTAATAAATAGAAAATCAAAATGACAATAAAAAAATTAATATGTTCTCTAAGATAAAATTGATACCTTCGGCTCTCCATTCTTGCTCGGTCAATAAAAAAAACGAAATTTATATCCAAAAAAATACAAAAAGTTTATAGAATCCTGGGAATCGAACGCACCTTCACGGCGTGACAGACGATTGTTCCCCAAAGACGCCATTACATAACACGCTGTTACCGACGAAATTGGGCTATACATATATAATTATTTAAATATAAATAATAATGTCAAATCCATACTAATATTACAAATGGGAAAGGGTGTGTGTCTGTTTGTTTGTCCGTCTTTCACGGCAAAACCGGAGCGACGAATTGACGTGATTATTTAAGGGGATTTAGTTGAAGGGATGGAGAGTGACATATTAGGCTACTTTTTGTCTCTTTCTTACGCGAGCGAAGCCGCGGTCAAAAGCTAGTTTATTATAAATGGGAAAAGCTGGTTACTCTATAATCTGAAGTGGAAGAATTCGTTGTTTCACCAAAGATAATGTGTGTTTGTTTGTTTGTCCGTCTTTCACGGCCAAACGGAGCGACGGATTGACATGTTTTTTAAGTGGAGATAGTTGAAGGGATGGAGAGTGACATATGCTACTTTTGTCTCTTTCTAACGCAAGCGAAGCCGCGGGCTAAAGCTAGTACAGCACGGGTAGCATGGTCGCGCGATAGACGATAAAATATCATGCCGTCCCTGTCGCACTATTAGTAAGTGCGATTATAGGGACGGCCAGATGTTTTATCATTTATCGCGTGACCATAATTGCCTGCCTGGACCAGATTATATTGATGATAATTTGATGATAATTATTATTTGTAACCATTTAGTTAATATTGTCTTCAGTTACCGCGATAGTTACTCATGAAATAAAAACTATGAAAACGGATTAAATCGCGTATAATGAGTTTAAAATTCATCCCGATGTTTCGAACACTTTTACAGCGTTCGTGGTCAACGGGTGACTGAGGAAAAATTACAATGTGCAAAAGCACGCAAAAGCTACCCATATTCTTGTATATAACCATTTAGTTGTTGAAGAAAAACATTCACACAACAATAACATAGGTCAACCAGCTCAGTAAATGCAATACATTACTAATACTATGCCCACACTTTGACCTATGTATAATGTATGACGTGTAATATTTTATTTTATCAACAAAGGCATAATAAAGGATTGTATTGTATTTTTGTATGAAAATAAAAAAATAGGAAAGCAATATAGTAATAGTCAAATATTCCATTTAAAAAATATATAAAAAAAAATCCAAAAAAAGTTCAAATGATTAAAAAAAACTGCGGGATGGAACTCAGAATCACCTGCTTCGTAATCGGTGCATTTGACCAAGACGCCATTTCGATTTACATTAGCAGTGCCGAAATATACGATATGTATCTTTATTGACAAAATGCGTCATTATTTCTGAGTCTGCTTGAGTTAACTAAACCAATATCTTTAATAATTACTTGTCAAGAGCCAAGTGTCACTGATGACAATGTCAATTAAAAATGCGCGAAATATGACGGCTCTGTGTCTGTACACAAAATTTGGCACGCACATTTACGTAAAATTAATAAAAAATTCACATGGATTTGTCCATGATTTCTGTATGAAACAATGTATTTCATTCACTACCGCGACGACGGATAATGTATAGTAGATGTATGCGCATATTTTTATTTAGTTGTAGTGTGCGGTGACTAAATAAATGGTAGATGTTTTTTGTATGGAAAGCGAGCCACCTTAATGATGATATTTCCGTCCATTGATGATGAAGATGATGACTCGTAGAAAAAGTATTGTATACAATAGTGATATAATTAAGCTTTTCACTCTCTTACCATATTATTAGGCCACTCAGCAACATGGCACTCGACTGAAAAGCTTTGTATTATATCACGATTGTATAAAATCCATAACAAATCACAGTTATATAAGTGCTAAGCAAATATACATATATAAAAGTGGGCGAATTAAGTAATATAGTTGCAGCCTCCACACCCACATCGCATTCCGGCAGGGTATTGAACCCTCAGATGTCTGAAAACAGAATGCAGTACATACACAGAGTAGGCGAGGCTACTGTCAAAGTAGATTTTGAGTAGATCTGTGCATTTTCCTTTTCTCGATACAGGATTGAGAAGAAATAAGACTTATAGAACCTGAGTTTTGACAAATTAACTCACATTATTTACCTATATGTACATTTATTTTCTCGTGAGTTTTATTATCTCATACGGAGTAGTGTTTTGTTTATGTTACTTTGCTAGGTACTTCGTTCGATTGCTAGTAGCTTTCGTTTTCTTTCAACCCTTTCATTACTAAGTCTCGCAGCAAACTTCAGCAGTTTCATGTGCTCTGTCCCTTTGGGGAATACGGAATAAGTTTATGTACGTATAAGTAGGTGAATTAAGAGTTGCTGAGGAGGCAGCCCTCCTCACTTCTCCAGCCATCGCATTCGGCAAAGCAGGGTAATGAACCCCCTAGTTGTCTGTCAGAGTCACAGCGCTCGGCGCCACGTCATTAATTTCTACCTAATGTCTGAAACGGGCGAGACGACGTTACAGACCGCATTTTGTGTTCATAGATACGGTACTAAAATTTCTAGATGTATTCCACAAGATTTAAGTTTATTTACATAAGTGTGGCGTCTGGCGCTTTTATAGAAGTGGTAGCGAAAATCGATAGAGTCTGATAAATAACACATATTTTGCAGTAATAATGCGTACCTAGTTATTTACTTTCGACTTGGCTGTGTACAAATTACTTGATACGAATCTTAACATGCATCAAAAAATTAAAAATCAAATTCATCTACAAGGGCATAATAATAGGCCATTGTTAATTGACCTATCTGAAGCAATAATAATGGCGAATAATTACATGATAAACAACTAGTCAACAAACACTAGTGTTTGTAAGCGGCTCAGGAGTTAACCTCAGTACATTAGTCCGTTGCTTCTGGAAAGTTATGTATGAAAATGTCCCCATCCCTCCCCCCTCTGCGTCACCCCTCTTCCCCCCCTTAAATAGCCTAAAATGCGGTTTTTCGCGATTTCTGACAAAACCGTTATAGATACAGGAAAAGCGCGTAGGAAAAAAGTAATCCTTGATAAATTTACTACAAATCGTTCATTGACACTTTGGTTCTAGCACTTATAGGTTTCGCGTGATCCATCACGAAAGAGCGTAGCCGTGTTTGCATAGAAAATCGGCCCTTTCGCCAAATGTTCACTGTAATTTTTTTTTAAAGAGCTCCTTTGACAAATATTATTTACTGTAAGTTTGAGGTTTCTATCTTTTTTATTTTCTGAGATATGATTTTTTTATTAATTTACATAATATCCATTTTTTTCAACATTGGCTAATGCGATTTACTTGAACTTTTGGGACAATAATATACATGTAATGACTCACATGTTCTAGCAATAATATTTAATAGTGCCGAAAAAAATCTTGGCTTAAAGTAGGAAACAAATCTTCAGTATTTTTTTCTCGCTTTTTAGAAAAGCGACACCTATAGTTCTTTGTCAAGTAATTGCTTATATAAAGGCCCGCAATATATATTTTTTCAAAATAATCCAGGAGGTACTTCATACTAGAAAATGGAATAATAAAGGATACTACCCATACCGCAAACGAGCTACACAGTAAATAGGTGAATTTTAGTCGCAAACCTCTTTATTATTAACAATATTGGTACTGGAAGATTGCATTCATAAAGGTATTACGACTAAAATTCACCTATTTACTGTGTAGCTCGTTTGCGGTATGGGTAGTATCCTTTATTATTCCATTTTCTAGTATGAAGTACCTACTGGATTATTTTGAAAAAAAATATATGTTGCAGGCCTTTATATAAGCAATTACTTGACAAAGAACTGTAAGTGTCGCTTTTCTAAAAAGCGAGAAAAAAATACTGAAGTTTTGTTTCCTACTTTAAGCCAAGATTTTTTCGGCACTATTAAATATTATTGCTAGAACATGTGAGTCATTACATGTATATTATTGTCCCAAAAGTTCAAGTGAATCGCATTAGCCAATGTTGAAAAAAATGGATATTATGTAAATTAATAAAAAAATCATATCTCAGAAAATAAAAAAGATAGAAACCTCAAACTTACAGTAAATAATATTTGTCATGAGAGCTCTTTAAAAAAAAATTACAGTGAACATTTGGCGAAAGGGCCGATTTTCTATGCAAACACGGCTACGCTCTTTGGTCCTTTACTGCAATTTTCTTTAATGAATGTTAAGTTTTCTCCCAAATTGCTTACGAAATCTGTTTGATATTACTAAAATATTATAAACTGAAAATGAATTTCAGGGGGAAAAATCACTACCATGGGTGGGACTTGAACTCACGGCTACTGGATTGATACTCCAGGGCTCTACCAACAGCTACCAAAAGCTCATCCCCAGTCATAGATACACTATATAGATCAATGGTACTCCTAGCGACTACTACCGTGAAAATATTACGTCTTAAATAGTTACTGGAATTCCGAGACATATTGGAAATTCCACCCATGGTAGTGATTTTTCCCCCTTAATTTTATTTTAGTCATGAGTTTTGGGCGAAAACTTAACATTCACTAAAGAAGATTGCAGCAAAGGACCAACTTTCGTGACGGATCACACGTAAACTATAAGTGCTAGAACCAAAGTGTTAATGAATGATTTGTAGTAAATTTATTAAGGATTACTTCGTTCCTACGCGCTTTTTCTGTATCTTCAACAGTTTTGTCAGAAATCGAGAAAAACCGCATTTTCGGCACTTTAAGGGAGGGTAGAGGGGTGACGCAGAGGAGGGAGGAGTGAGGAGGGTTGATGAAAAATAACTTCGGTCTATAACGTACATATTTCAATTTAAAAAAACCTTCCATTAATTATGCCGTAATTTTAGCTAATTTCCCCCTGCTACATACCTACATGCAGTACCTGCATCACCGCGGCCCGCCGTCAGAGTCCCCGCGAATGCACACTTCATCAATCATTGACACAGACCAGACTAGTGCACGAGTGGTGTAATAATGCTAGTAACACGATTCCGCACTCGTGGTTCGAGTAGCTCTTATTTTACACGTGTGTTTTTTTTATTTAAAATTCGCTCTAGCCTATATTTTGTAGCTGTCTGTCAGAAAATATTTTGATCGAGGAGAACCTACACTTTTAGTGCTCGTGAGTGGTTCATACATGCAGTGAACACCTGCAACACGCCGCTCGCCGCGGGAGTTCCAGCGAGTACACGTTTCATCAATCATTGACACAGACCAGACTAGTGCAGGGACGGTTTTGTAATACTAGTGACATTAGTTACTTATATTACTTTATTCTACGTATGTTTTTTTCTAAATTAAAAAATTCGCTTTAGCTTAGTAATTTTTTTGACATAAAATAAGGAGAACCGACATTAAGAAGTTTCGTTTCCGACTCAAATTTTCAATGCCTATTACTAAAGTTTTCATTTTTAAAACTCTAAAATAACTTTTAGTTATATGTTTCTTTTTTTAAATACGTAGGTACCTAACTTTCTACAAAGAGTCATTCCGTATAAGTAAGAATTTTATTACTCATAATCGCTTCTTGATTTTTTGTACACAACATTAAATATTGGAAACTAATGTGCTTACTTAATAATAGCTTTCGTAGTTTATCAGGCAGAACACACTCATTATTATGAATAGGTAATATTTAGTTAAAAAAATTGAGAAAGTAATAAATATTAGCAGTGAACCATCAATTAATCGTGCTTATCCGGTCAAAGTAGAACTCCACTTTGTCGGCCGGTTTTTGATTCATATCACAGAAACATGTTTGCTCGTGATGTTTACTGGAGGATGCGCGGAAAATGTTCATAAAGGAAACCGGAAACTACAGTCCAATTGAAAAAGCGAAGTTAAATAAAACACAGACCTTTACAGATACTCAAGTAAATATCTAAATAAAACAAGTCCGTTTTCAAACTCGTTAGAAAATTAAAAAGCTGCATACGTATGGCGCATTTTGTATTTACCTCTTCGCGAATAAATAATAATATTTCAATCAAACAGTGATCAAGTTTTTACTCTGTAACTGAAAACGTACGGACCAATTTGTGACAGCTCGGAGCCAGTGTACTGACGCTATGTTGGTTCGCGTTTTTGGCGTTTTGCACGAAACGAAGTAGACTCGCTTGGATGGAAAATCGTTTAACAATTTTCATCAAAAATTGCTTTGGTATGCGGCAGAAATGGAAGTTAGCTTATACGGAATATCGATGTTATCTGTCACAGCCTGTAAGGATTAGTCTAGACATAGAATATATACATATGTTGATGAATTCTTATTTAGTTCCTTGCATATCGTAGAAGTAAACTTACTTTAGGTGTTGAAATTTTCTGAGTTACACCTTACTGGCCGCGCTTAATGACTTACTCGTATTTTGTATTCATTTATTCGTATTGTATTAGTAGGTAATCATCTATTGCTATCTCTTTTGTAAGTTGATGGTTTGTATTTGTAATCACTTCCGTTATCTCTAAATCCGAGAGACATAGACATAACCAGTTACCCATGTTTGCCTGGCACGTTAAACACCGCTTCTCCGAATGTACCCGAGTTGCCTCGTGCTTATAATCTCTATTCGCAACTCTCACCTAACTCCTCTTATACTATTAACACGTTTATGTGACAACACCAACTTCTCGCAAAGCGTCTTGAGAACTAAATGTAGTGTAGTGCTTGGTAAATAATTTCCATTAAGGTACATTAGGCTCAGCAAACGGAATGTTTGAAAAGTAGCGGTATTTTAAATGACAATAGGGTTAAGGTTTACTTAACAGTCTTAAGATCTTTTGCAAGAGACTTTCGCGATGTAGGAATGTATCCTGAGTTTTTGATATCAGTTAACATAAGGTTATGCACTTTTTAAGTATGTATAGAAGAATTTACTCAGGCTGCGATTACTTTTTATTATAATTAAAGCAGAAGCAAAAAACTATTATAAAACTATATTGCTATATAAACATATTCCAAGCACGCAGAAGCATATCGTTCACTCTCAGTGAGAAATAGCAACTAAACAAATATTAGTCGAATTTAATGACTAAATACAAAAAACGAAAACTATAACCAACATAATTAGTTAAGTAAGTAGTATATTTTTAAAGGTAGGTATATTTTTCCAACGTGGAAATGGATGTACCTAGTCTACTACTAAATTTATTTATAGCGTTGCGTAGGCACCTACTCAATTTACTTATTATGTAGGTAGGTAAATATTTACATGATACTTAGTTTTACTTTATTCCTAGATCTAAACGGAATTTTAGTGTGAAATTAAAGTTTTATCGTTTTGTATTTCTTTCAACCCCTTTTTGCCAAGAGCGGCACTGAAACTGTGCTCTGCCTACCCCTTTATGGGATACAGGCGTGATTATATACAGCGCGTAAACCTAATAAGGGCGATAAATGAAACCAGGCATATAATTAAATATTGTTATCATTAATTAAGAGGTGTTTTTGAGTTAATCTTAAGTTTCACCCCATGATGAATTTTTGAAAAAATTCCCAGCAGCAATGTACGGTAAACGTGGTTGCGATGACAATCAATGACAACTGTCAACGAGCTTTAAACGCGAGTGTGTTTGCATTACGTTGCGGGCCGAATTAATTTGTATGGATAAAAAAAATATTTCAATTTTAAGTAAAAGTTATCTAATTCCATTTTTTATGTCCTATACTCACCACCGTTAAGAGGTTCGCCCGTATTAGGTTTACACCCTGTATATGTATATGTATATTATCGTTTTTGTGAGCCAAATTCAGAAGATGAATAATTAGTAGACATTATAGATTGGTATCTAACGGATATGCACCATGTGTTTTTGAGCATGGTACAAAAATACTAAAAAAATAATAACCAGAATTACAGTAAAAACATAGTTTTATAATACTCACTCAACATTTTATTTGGCAGCGCAACACGTACGAGCTACAGAGGTCGTTCTAGCTCCTGCGGTTCCGATGCGGTACCGCCACAAAATTTATGTACCGCTGAGCGTGCAAGTCTAGTCCTGTACCAAGACTCGGGACGTGAAAACTGAAACAGGTTCCGGTTTCGCGTGGCGCCCGGTCCACTGCCTCCTGCGTAGTATGCCCGCCCTCCACACGCGCTGGCCGCCCTGAAATGTAACGACTATTGCTGCGAATACTCCGCGTTTCCAGAGTGTTTTGGGTAGGCATAGATTCCTTAGGGGGGCACCCCGCTCAAATATTAAGTTTCGTAAGAATTTTAAATTAGAGCATTAGGCGCGGCGTCTCGGCTAAATTTAATATTAATAATGTTATCCGAGCGAACTCGGCGGAAGGCTGAAAACAATGAATTTTTAATAGTTATTCTCCTCCGCGACGAACAATTAATATAATGAGATAGAGAGGCAAGTTTAGCCTACCTCAACCGGGGCAAGGCAAATTGCCGCTAATTCTCTATTAGATTTACTCAGGATTGAGCTACTTGAAATGGTGTTACCGTTTCTGTTAAATATCATTATGAAAATTACTTTATCGATCTTCTTCAATTAGAGATTAAATTTATGTACCTATCAAAGAGGCAGAAAAGTTTAAATTACATGAAACCCTCGTACATAACTAACATATTCAAGTCTTCTCATTATACAAAATCAATAAGAACATTGTTAAGAGTTATGAATTTATTATAAAGGGGATGTGTACGCGTGCTTTAGATAAGTTAGGTAGGATGTACCTATACAATAATAGTTACAAATATAATATACGTACCTAATATTGTCAACCAAATTCGTTTCTGATGCGTCATTCTCGGACAACATATTATATCTGCTGCAGCGTCAAATTGTCAAGTAAATAGATGGCACAAGATTTCTCTGTATGCATATTTAATAAATACATACAACGCCCATAAATTATGAACGAATATTCATACTCATCCCATAAATACTTCGTGTCTTGCCCCGGAATTTAATCCCCAAACCACAAGCTTATTCCTACCTACGGTCCTACCAGCTACGGGGAGCCATCGGCCTGCCAAATGTTTTACTTACGAACATGGACCCGAACTTGTAAGTTGCATCTGGAAAAAGTTAACATCTCGTAATCCTTTCTAGGTAGATGTTAGAACCCTGTCTTATTGACACCGTACTTAATTGGCCGTAGAAGCCACTTAGACGTTAAGGTACAATGAAAAGGTTGTACACTGGCCTAGGGTTTAAATTGGTGGGCTGTACATTAACGAATTCACACATCGTCGCTGTATGAGCATGACAGTACTTACTTCCTTATTTCCGATGGCGCTACAACCCTTTGTGGGTTTTGGCCTCCTCCACTAAGTATCTTCCTCTAGTTGTCGCGAACTCTGGCGACCCTCCTCCAGTTGGTATATTTTCTCATTCTCCTCAGGTCCTCTTCCACACAGTCAGCCATCTTTTCCGAGGTTTATGAGCATGACAGTACTATGTACGTATAGCGATGGCCCATTCGCACACAGGTACGACGGCGATAATAAAGGCGGCCTAATGTGCATACTCGGAAATCAAGAAATATAATTTACCCAAGTACAGCAAATGGGACATATTTGAACTACTTATTTATTTTCGCCGGCAGGACAAGGGGTTCTTGACGGGACAAGCAATGTAAGTACGACATAGGTCCTAGACCATAGGGATCGGAAATGTTATGTTAATATTTGATATAAGTACTTCGTGTGCTATGCGTCCATAATCTAATCTAGATAATTGGAAGAAAATGCATAGTAGGTATCGTAGAGTACTTATACTGTATTTTTTGTCGACAGTACTAAACTGATTGCACGTGTTTACGTTTCACCTTCTTACTTTACTTACTCTCGACCCCTAACAGCACTCGAGTGCAGTAAGCAGCTTGTGTGTACTCGTAATGTAAGCCGATCTTGTCGGTGTCGGAGCAGCAGGCAGCAGCGCATGATTTGCGCGACTGTATAACGTCGCGTCGTGACATAGATCATGTATTTTTCTAATAGGCTACTAGACTCATATCGAATTTGACACAGTAAATGTTTGTCTTCTGTAGTATTTGACATAAAACACCAATATAGATTTTGGGTATTAAAAGTGTATGATCGCAACGTATATTCGATTAAAAATGTGTGTAATTTTTTTTTGGCCATTGAAAACGCTGTCAACGATGTAGTGACGTCATCAAATTCGAAATTACTTCATGTCAAAACAATCACTGACATAATAAACATTATGCCTCATACTCAAAAGTCAGAAAATGTTGTTGTCCTGACGCACACAGTGACTGTGTATACTTTTAAAATATTTTTTGCTATTTTTAGGTATATGTTAATATTACCTGCCTACTTAATAAAATATGGAAACATTTTATTTCGGTTAATTGGACAGTACTTAATCATATAAGACAGACTAAAAAAGGGTCAAGTAGCCTATTGTATTGAAGACATAAGGACGGGTAGGTAGTATACATATGTCGCGGCGACATAATCTCTCGCCAATCATGTGCTAGCCCTGCAAGCAGCGGGATTATCATGTTATAATTAAAATCACATCGAAACAGGGATCTAGCCTCGTTTGTCTTCGTAATAAATTGTTTGTTTTTCTCACGCCGGTCTCACATCATTTGTTCGTGTGTAATTTATCACGCTCTCCGCGACGTTGTGGATTAGACGGGCAATGCTCACGTTACCGTACATATTTGCAAGATTAAGCTTCCACATAAAATATTACAACTACTTTGTCCATATTTTATATACCTGTGTGGAAACACGTTAAAAATTTCACCGCTTCCTTTACCCTTTCCTCTAGTGCGTCAGGTAGAAGTCGACTGTGGGGTATGGATTCAATGAGGAGGCACACTGATATTTTGTGCTAGTTCAGACACAGCGCCGCGCGGATCTTATTTCAATAGCATAGTATTAGCTCGCCAGGCGGCGCCTGTGCAAGTGCCTAGGCATGTCACTGTCATTCATATGTGAAAGAGAAAAAATATATCATCTTCTCGTTCTCACGTATGAAATTCTTTATCTGTGTAATGGACTAATAAGGTGGCGCCATCTGTCATAACCTTTGAGTGTGCCTTCTCATTGCGATGCGGACGATAGACTTACTGAAATATCACGATATGTTTTTTTTTCAACCCCTTAATTGCCAAGAGTGGCACTCAAACTTGTGCAGTTTATGTGCTCTGTCTACATACGTCTATTGGGTACACAAGCGTGAATTTATCGAATCATTCTTGCCTTAAATGAATACCTTTTGAGGTGTTTCCCTTTCCCATTATGGGCTATATGTATAAAGAAGCAGGTATTTACTTCTAACAGGTTGGCAATAAATAAGTGGCTCCTGTAATATTGCTTGTGTTCATGCGTGGCGATTACTACTTACCATCAAGCGGTTAGTCTGCTCCGATATAGTAATGCCTACTAGCTTAATAATTTACGTGCTCTGTCTTTAATTAGATAATTAGATACCTATATAATAAAGCAATAATGTACAGGATGTCTTGCTTTATTAATGAAATCATATGAATAAGGATCATTTTACCGTTACAAATCTCGAAAACGAACGTTACGCGGAGAAAAGAGGGAGTAACAAGGAAAAAGAAGGTTTGTCTACATATGTCAGAATAATGCCGTCCACGAAACCGAATTTGAATTTTTCCTTTGTGCTTAACCGACATGTATTGTATTTTCGTTTTATTAAAAACGGGAAAATAAACAAAAATTCGGGGCTGTTCCCTCCCCTCACCTACGCACCGGGTACACACTCCGGCCGCCACGCATATTTACAGAGTGGATGTACGCTCTTTGTAACTTCGCCCGCCGGCGTACATACCCTATTCTACCTAATTGAGGGCCAAAGGAAAAAGTTTAATGAAATAAAAGTTCTTCAGGAGCACGCTAATAATAATACTGTGTTGTGCGGTACGCACAATCGTAGCAATAATAAGACCCGGCGTAATTACACGCTTCGCTTTATAATGACTTTTTCTCAGAAATATACAGAAAACAGATATCAGAAATATATATTAGATATATACTAATTAGAAAATATTAACTTAAGAATAGTTAGTCTAACTAGGGAAGAAATCAAATTATTTTATTAAATGTTTTTTTTTGTTAGATATAATCGTAAATTATAAATTTTATAAACAGAAACAGGTACCATGAAGAAAAGTGATCACTGATCAAGACTCTGGTGGTCCGCGTAAACTGGAGACCTAGGTTCGATTCCCGGCTTCATCACGGTATCAGTAGACTTGATCCTTTTTTTCTTTGGTGTATAGTATCTATTTCAGTTTATGATTTAAGAATAGTTCATCAGCAATAAAATAATGGGTACCTAAGTCACACGAGTTATTAGTACAATCAAAAAAAGGTCCAGTATTAGTCGTAAATGGCAAATAACAGACCATTGGTAATGGAATGACGGCGTGTAGGAAGTTTTTGCAAGCCTCCCCGCCGCCCGGGGAAAGACACATTCGTTAATTAAAGAAAAACAAAGCATGGACTCTGAAAGCGCAAAACAGTAAGGAACTTCTTATTACACGAACTGAGTACAAAAAATATCTCTTGTGAAGTAATTTTAGTGTAATTACTTTTGAAACAAAGAGGTTGGATTGTACTTGTCAGGGTAGGTATAATTATACCTGGTATGTTATACCTTTGTAATAATTTAATAGTATATTGTGAGTAGGTACTTAGGTAGGTAGATAGATTAGTAAAGTCTGAAGTTTAAATTGGGTGTAAACGAGTCGAAAATTTGCGTTTGATTGATTGATTATATAATAAAGATAGGAATTTGAAGGAAACAAAAGTTATAGTGCAAGATATAGATTTTTGCCTCTTATGTTAATTACCTACAAGCTACCATGAACCCCACCAGACACATTTTAACGTAAAGCGTTTCCAAGACAGAAACATAAAAATTCGCTTGTCTAAAAATTAACACATCTTATGTAGTGCCAAGCTTTTAACTGTATAAGCCATAACTTTACTAACCTTACACAATCTTTTGTCATTTATTTTCATGAATTTGACTAACCAATATGTTAAGGGCCAGATGGTGTAACATGATTTAGTAACGATTGGCTATTTTGTTACAGCGGAGCTGGGCACGTGCGAGGCGCCGCTGGGCATGGAGAGCGGCATGATCTCCAACGAGTCGCTATCGTCCAGTTCCAACTACGACCTCAGCGTGTCGCCACTCAGCTCCAGGTGAGTCCTGGTGACACGCGTGTGTATTGTGCAGCGGAGAGGCACGTGCGAGGCGCCTCTGGGCATGGAGAGCGGCATGATGATCTGTCGAGACGACCTCAGCGTGTCGGAACTGGACGATAGCGACTGCGAGGCGCCTCTGGGCATGGAGAGCGGCAGTCTCCTATCGTCCAGTTCCAACTACGACCTCAGCGTGTCGCCACTCAGCTCCAGGTGAGTCCTGGTGACACGCGTGTGTATTGTGCAGCGGAGAGGCACGTGCGAGGCGCCTCTGGGCATGGAGAGCGGCATGATCTCCAACGAGTCGCTGTCGTCCAGTTCCAACTACGACCTCAGCGTGTCGCCACTCAGCTCCAGGTGAGTCCTGGTGACACGCGTGTGTATTGTGCAGCGGAGAGGCACGTGCGAGGCGCCTCTGGGCATGGAGAGCGGCATGATCTCCAACGAGTCGCTGTCGTCCAGTTCCAACTACGACCTCAGCGTGTCGCCACTCAGCTCCAGGTGAGTCCTGGTGACACGCGTGTGTGTTGTGCAGCGGAGAAGCACGTGCGAGGCGCCGCTGGGCATGGAGAGAGGCATGATCTCCAACGAGACGCTGTCGTCCAGTTCCAACTACGACCTCAGCGTGTCGCCACTCAGCTCCAGGTGAGTCCTGGTGACACGCGTGTGTGTTGTGCAGCGGAGAGGCACGTGCGAGGCGCCGCTGGGCATGGAGAGCGGCATGATCTCCAACGAGTCGCTGTCGTCCAGTTCCAACTGGGCGTTTTCCAACTAAATCTCGAATATCGAATTTCACCTGATCTGGACGTGTTTGGGCTCATTTTCTCAGAATCATGAGCTGATTCGATCCCGGCGATAAAAAAATGTTTTCCTAATTTTCCATACAAAATTCGAGTTTCCAATAGGTCACGCACGTAGTAAAATCATACTAAAATCGTAAAGTATTGTCAGGAATGAATCAGCTCGTGATTCTGAGAAGAATGAGCCCAGACACGTCCAGATCTGGTGAAATTCGATAATCGAGATTTATTTTGGAAAACGCCCACCTACGACCTCAGCGTGTCGCCACTCAGCTCCAGGTGAGTCCTGGTGACACACATGTGTGTTGTGATACGATACCGCCAAATTAAGTAGGTATATTTGCTTATTTTTTAAAAGCTCTACGAAATTAAATGTAGCTACACTTTAAATCCCTTATAGTTTACGTGGCAATATCACTATTCGCGTAATGTGTCTCATGCATTCGCGCAATGTTAATCGTTGTTTTTTTACTAGTGAAACGTTATGGCAAACGAACAGGACAAAATCGTAACATATAATTCTATAACATACCTACTCACCCTTAAAACTAAACAGTGTCTGGTATATTTTTAAGATTTCTACAGAAAATACGCATAGAAAACGGGTATTACGTATTTAACTGGGCATTGTTACACAACAATAGAGCGTCATGATACGGCCAAGTTGTAACAATTATTGTGAATCCCGCTACCACAGCCGAGTAAAACACTCACGATTAGCTCAAACAATTAACAGGGGTCTCACATTCGAGCCTCGAGCCCGCATAAGCCGGCGCCAGACAAAACAACGGGAACTCGTCGCTCGTTTGAGAAATTCACTAACAGAAAATTAAATTTTCATATGAATTCAGAGTGAGCGAGATCCTAAAAAGCCTTTCGGAGCCCGGCTCCCGAAAGATAACAAGATATAAGTAGGTACGGCCGGATGCCGAAACGTTATCATCGAAACACTTTACATAGGGTCAGAGGCGAGTTAGCAAATGGTACGTTAATTTAGCGTTTAGCTCGCTTTGTTCTCACTACTGATGAGATCGCACTCAAGATAGGTATTCAAATTAAACGGCCGGTGGACGGAACCCGGAGGCGTCGCCCCTCTTGACAAACGAAACACTACCGCATACTAACTATTTGCTTAGGCTATAATACTAATCTTAATTGCTTATGCGCAAACGAGCCTGGCTAATTACTTCTCCGGGCACATACATGTTAACAAATAAATCTTATCTTACTTATTGTCTAACAAAAAGCGCAATCTTCGGTATCTGCGAATAGATCAGCTACAGATCATTTATCTACTAGATAGAGCTCGACGATTTGCGGTCGACACTGTTGGCGGTTGACTCAACCCGAACATTATCAACAAAAAGTTTTAGGGGTAACATTATCCACTTCGCGGATGAGAGGGCAAAGATCAACGAAGGTAGCCTCAATAGGGGAGACCGAGGTAAGTTGAGACAATACGGATATTGAAAAACCTATTACAATTGTCGAACTGAAAAATGCAATGTTTACCCGCACTTTTTCTACGAGTATATGCGCTCAAGTGTAAATAAAATTATAAATACAAATATTTCAAAATTGACGTTGTTTCAACTCATGTCTGGACCAACTTAGTCTGCGGTTCCGCTACTGTCGTAGTTAGTAAAGCAGCAAAAACTAACTTTTCATATAGTGCGCTGTTGAATACAATGCTCTTATTTTATAAGGAAAGGCTTTTTAAAGAACGCAACTTGAAATAAATCGATTCTATTCAACCCAGTAACTACTAATACCTACTGCACTCTCTCTCTTTCTCTCTCCGTCTCTATGTAAACAATTAGAAAAGAAAATTATTACCGTTGTGAAAGTTACAGCCCATAGGAGCTGGACGGTCACGCTAACATATCATCATTTAAAACTTTCTCGACTCGCGTCCGTTAAACTACCTATTTCTGTTTTCCCTGCAAGGTTGGATTAACTTTGATAAGTTATCATCGGTGAACAGAGGCCGCGGACGGAGTAGGGCGGCGGGTGGCGCGGCACGCGTGTCGTCCGAAACAATTCAATTCCATTCAATTCTATACATTTTGATCGTGCCGGCGATTCAGCGCTCGCCGCGCTGCGCGCCTCATATTTTGTCCAATCATAGAAGACGTGCGAACTCGCTTGCGATTTAAATTAATTTACGGACATATACGGATCACACACAGCACACCATTCAAACAGCATAATTTAATGAATCTCCCATGCGTTATCACCGCGAAAAGAGCCCTAACAGTGTACATTTCGGTAGGATACGGAGCGAACTGCGCGGCGGCGCGTGGTGTCCCAACGGGCTGATCTCGCCGCGCAGCCGCGAGTACCTGGAGATCGACCTACAGGACGAGTATCTCATCACCGGCACGGAGTCTCAGGGTCGGTTCGCCAACTCGGTGGGAGTCGAGTTCGTCGAGAGCTACTCGGTCGAGTACTACCGTGCTGCTCTCAATCGATGGGTCAAATACAAGGATTTTAATGGTAGCAGGGTGAGTATATTTTTCTATATTTATTCAAAACGACATTGTAAACACATTCTCTAATACATTAAGGTGAGGTCGTCCTCTATTAACTTTATTTCAACATTACATATTACCACACGTGATATAAATGAACGAAGAAAATTAATAATTAATAACTGAATTAGGTACCTACATAATCAAAATGCTAGTCTTGTCTTTGACATTCAGACAACCTTTTAATTTAACCGTTTAACGTAGACTTTTATGAGATTCTTAACGTGTAGCTAGTTTACAATTACATTTCTCTTTCGACTAGACAAAATTATCAAAAGTATACTTAAATATATAAGTCAATGAATGTGAAAGTTTTTAAGCTCGGTTAGCAAAGACACCGAGCTCAAGTTACATGGAATTAGTCCCAGTGCGGAGGAAACTTTACACTAGCTGTCGCTGCCTAATGATACACGTGTGCTCTGTTCCCTCTAATATTATACGAGGCTACAGTACAATATTGAGGTCCCGCCCAATTGAATACCTACTATAAATAGTAACTAATGATAATGGATTTAAGTACATAAGTAATTAGACCGTATTTAGGTAGGTACATGTGAACGACATTTTGTTGTTGCTTTTAACATCTAAATATATAAAAGAAGAAGCTGACTGACTGACTGACTGACTGACATATCAACGCACAGCCGAAACCGCTGGTCCTAGAGCTTTCAAATTTGGCACGTAGGTTCCTTATATAGTGTAGAGGAGCACTAAGAAAGGATTTTCCAAAATTCACCTCCTAAGGGGTCAAATGGGGGTTCAAAGTTTGTATGGGGAAACAAGATTAGTTTGACTATTTTATTCGAAACTTCACAGGAAGATTCCTTAAGACATATGACTGAATACGTGTATCAGGTTTTTTGAAAATTTAACCCCTAAAAGGGTGAAAAGAGGTGATAAAGTCAAAATATCAATATGGGTATCATTTTTATGGTTTATCGGGTCGCTGATCATGATAAATACAACGTTTTTAAAATCTAACGAGGCGGAAGTGAAATACCTTCTCCCCTGTTGTGGTGCAATGGGGTTTAAATATCAAAAAAATATATAAAAGAAGATATTGACTGACTGACTGACATATCAACGCACAGCCGAAACCGCTGGACCTAGAGATGTCAAATTTAGCACGTAGGTTCCTTATATAGTGTAGAGGAGCACTAAGAAAGGATTTTCCAAAATTCACCTCCTAAGGGAGTCAAATGGGGGTTTAAAGTTTGTATTGGGAAACAAGATTAGTTTGACTATTTTATTCCAAACTTCACAGGAAGATTCCTTAAGACATATGACTAAAGACGTGTTTCAGGTTTTTTGAAAATTTAACCCCTAAAAGGGTGAAAAGGGGGTGATAAAGTCAAAAAAAACAATATGGGTATCGTTTTTATGACTAATCAGGTCGCTGATCACGATAAATACAACGCTTTTAAAATCTAACGAGGCGGAAGTGAAATACCTTCTCCCCTGTTGTAGTGCAATGGGGTTTAAATATCAAAAAATATATAAAAGAAGAAACTGACTGACTGACTAACTGACATATCAACACACAGCCGAAATCGCTGGTCCTAGAGATTTCAAATTTGGTACATAGGTTCCTTATATGGCGTAGAGGAGCACTAAGAAAGGATTTTTCAAAATTCTCCTTTTAAAAGGGTGAAATGGGGGGTTCAAAGTTTGTATGGGGAAACAAGATTAGTTTGACTATTTTATTCGAAACTTCACAGGAGGATTCCTAAAGACATATGACTAAATACATGTTTCAGGTTTTTTTGAAAATTTGACCCCTAAAGGGGTGCAAAGGGGGTAAAGTTAAAACACAATATGGGTATCGTTTTTTATGGTTTATCGGGTCGCTGATCACGATAAATACAACGATTTTAAAATCTAATGAGGTGCGAAAGAAATTTTCTCCCCTGTTGTTGTTCAATGGGGTTAAAATATCCAAAATAGCCATAAGTATAGGTTTAGTTTTTATCTTTACTTCTGGTTCAAGAGATTTCAAATTGACATGGAAGTTCCTTAGAGGAGCACTAAGAAAGGATTTTTCAAAGTTCACCTCCTAGCATGATAATTTGACAGGGGCAAGGACAGAGACAGGGACAGGGACAGGGACAGGGACAGGGACAGGGACAGGGACAGGGACAGGGACAGGGACAGGGACAGGGACAGGGTCAGGGACAGGGACAGGGACAGGGACAGGGACAGGGACAGGGACAGGGACAGGGACAGGAACGGGATAGGGTTAGGGATAGGGATAGGGATAGGGAAGGGATGGGGATAGGGAAGGGATAGGGAAGGGATAGGGATAGAGATAGGGATAGGGATAGGGATAGGGATAGGGATAGGGATAGCGATAGCGATAGCGATAGCGATAGCGATAGGGATAGGGATAGGGATAGGGGTGGGGATGGGGATGGGGCTAGAGATAGGGATAGATAGGGATAGGGATAGAAATAGGGATAGGAATAGGGGACGGGGACGGGGACAGGGATAGGGGAGGGACGGGGACAGGGACGGGACGGGGACGGGGACAAGGATAGAGATAGGGACGGGGATACGAATAGGGATTGGGGTCGGAATAATCGGTCGGCAATCGATATCTAGGCAATGTAAAATGCAGGCGGCTCAGTGGGAAGGGATTAAGTAGGCATTGGCGAGTATCCTGCATCCGTAATAACTATTACATTCAATGTGCTGTAAGAAGATCGTTGTTTGCTTGCCTTTTATATGTTTACGTTTGCAGTAAGTATAAGCAAAATGGAAAGAATTGTAAGCGATAATGCAAGGAAGTACTTTTTACCCTACCGACCATAGCGTCGAGATACTGGCTATGTGGGTTGTATGAAGTTTCCCCAGTATAAATATTTATATAGGTAAAATACATACATATTCGTACCTACTACCTAAGCTGTGGTCGCTGTGTAACAATTCTACAATCATTGCAAGAATTTCATTTAAAACAATAGTAATATGTGTAAGGTACAGTCAGCCAAAAAAGTGGTTTATCACCTTTCAATCAATAGAGTCGAAAAGTGGTAAACCACTTTCTTGGCTGACCGTACAGCAAATAGATCAGTTACAATGCCCCCCCAGTCGAGAATTGCCCCGCTTTACCTTAATCAAAATAATCGCGGACAGATGTACCTACAAAGAAACCTACGGATCCAAATGAAAATCTTATTTTTTGTAAACGTTTCAATAAGAATACTTTTATTACGCGGGCGAAGCCGCGGGTAAAAGCTAGTTAGATATATTTTTTTATACCACGTCGGTGGCAAACAGGTATACGGCCCGCCTGATGGAAAGCGATCACCGTAACCTATGGACGCCTGTAACTGAAAGGGGTGTCACATGCGCGTTGCCGACCCATTAAAAACTTTTACACTCCACTCCACTCTTGTAGATTAATGAAGTAAATACTTATTTAAATAAATGTAATAATCACGAGGCCATTAAGTACATTTAAATATATTGTTACAGTTGATACCTGGAAATGTGAACACGTACACGCCCCGGAAGACGATATTGGAGGCGCCGTTCGTCGCGTCGAAAGTCCGCTTCTTTCCTTACGCTGCCCACCCCAGAACGGCGTGCATGAGGGTCGAACTTTACGGGTGTCTGTGGAAACGTAGGTATAAGAGTATACAAGGTTTCAGTAGGTAGCGACGTCCCGGGACCCATTGCAAAGCGAACCTGCTCTAGCGAACGTGAATAATTTAAAAGTGCACTGTTGACCATTCAAAATACTCTTGTTAATGTTTTGTCGCATTGCGATTTTTTACTGCCCGCCTATAGGCGGCATAATTAACGATGTCTGTATTTCTCCAGAAAATCTAGTTGCCTATTCTGCGCCCAAGGGTGGAGATATGCAGGCCATGACGGGGGGAGCGCGGTTTGAGGACCTGGCATACGACGGCGTGCAGCGCGACGGCAGACTTCTGGATGGGCTCGGCCAGATGACGGACTCGCTCTTGGGTCCCAACGATTTTGAACAACCTGACCCTTTAGATACACAAGGTAAACAACGTTTAGCTTTTTAAACGATCAATTAAGCGGAGATGACGACTAGCTGGAAGTGATTATATGTATAGTGTAAGTTAGATACAGATACACAACATTTTTCAATATTAACATGGTCACCAGGATAAGCCAATTTAACCCATTATCTAATTGGCTGCACAATTAAAGCGGTAGACGACGCCTTTTAAATCGGAACCATAACTGACAGTATAATCAGGGGAGGCTCACTCTGCGATTCTATCGCCGCGCTACAAGTAGGTACATGCTGGCGGCCGCGAGTTCGCGGCCTAATCAGGGGTGGCGCGCGTTCTCACGGAACGCACGTTCGCACTTTCTATTGTTACTTTACGTCGTGAGTTTTTTTAAGGTTCATATGCGATGTTCGCGTGTGGAATGGCTAATAATGCCTAGTAAAATAGTCATCATGAATAAAATAGGATAATCTTACACAGATCTCAGTCCCACGGAAAAGTTCAATAAGGCTTGTGATGTGTTGGGACTTAAACAAAAATATATAAATACTGTATGTAGAAAGTACCAAAGACTTGAATATAATAGTACTTATAACATTTTATCTGAGTATTAATTCGTTTTAATCCATAAGCAACCCTATCGTCCGACGCTGCGCACGTGCGGCTCGTTTCTTCGTTAGAAATTTGTAGGCATTTAAAAAGGCGGCATTTCGTGAACATCAAAGCAGTGGGCCTTCTGTACTTGTACTATTATATATTCTGTGGTATAATCTGATTCACGCTTGCAGGGACTCGTTGGGTTGGCTGGAACAAATCAATGCAAGCGGATGACGAAGTTGAGCTCACGTTCAATTTCAGCACGACGCGACTGTTCTATCATGTTGACATCCACACAAACAACATGTTTACCAAAGATGTGCAGGTAAAGTTATACTTGTCAAGTAAGTAGTGTTTATAATCTGCGAGTACATTAGGGGAGACCGGGGAAAGACGGTATGTCTAAGTTGCATAATAGGTATACTTAATGGATTTTGTCTCAATGAATTTAATAAATGTGTCAATGAAACACTTTCTATGTGTATTGTGTATTCCAATATGAGTAAATTAACTTTATAAAATCAACTTTTTTAAATTTCACTATTTAAATAACTAATAGTTTGTAAGTTAGGAAAAACAATACAGAACGTAAATATCCCATCTTGGCGCATGCTACTCGTAACTTCATAATAATCATAATATTCATATTCATCTTCTTTATTTGTATTAATCATACATTGTCATAGTTGCATAAATTCATAGTAGGTATATAAACAATATAAGTATGTCAGAGATGTACAATAAAAAATGTATAATTGACATTTAGAGATATAATACTAAGAGTTTTCAAGCAGAGCAGCCAAAACAGGCAGCGGACCGTTATTTTCGATTGACCGGTGAGCACCAACTTATTTGGTACTATTATATGTGGCGTCCCTCGACATTAGGTACCAAAACTAATGTCGCGCACAACAGCGCATTTCCTGTTCTGCCCTGAGGTACATCATGTCATTCATGTCCCCGTCTTCCAAACATTATGCTTAAAAATTTAGATAAATAATACAAGTTACCTACTAGAAACCAACACCACACTTACATGTCGTTGTTTCACTCAGTTATTCAAAGAGGCCGAAGTATACTTCTCCCTGGAGGGAGAGAGATGGCAAGAGGAGTTCATTTCTCACGAGCCGAAGCAGGACCGTGTGTCGGAGCACGCACGTATGGTGCACGTCCCGCTGCAGAACCGCACGGCCAAGCACCTCATGCTGCGGCTCAAGTTCCAGCACGAGTGGATCCTCATCAGCGAGATCACCTTCAAGTCAGGTCAGTCAGGATGAGATGTTGTTTCTCTCAGTTCTTCCAGTGTACTTCTCTCTGAAGGCAGAGAGATAACATGCACGTCCCGCTGCAGAACCGCACGGCCAAGCACCTCATGCTGCAGCTCAAGTTCCAGCACGAGTGGATCCTCATCAGCGAGATCACCTTCAAGTCAGGTCAGTCAGGATGAGATGTTGTTTCTCTCACTTCTTCCAGTGTACTTCTTTCTGAAGGCAGAGAGATAACATGCATGTCCCACTACAGAACCACGCGGTCAAGCACCTCAAATACTTATTGGTGCGAGCCGTGGTTTAAAACCGCAACCTTCGGATTGCTATTCATCACTATTGTAACTACAGTGCCGTAAATGACACACAGAATTGAAATTACCACTTATGTAAATATTCAAATAATACGCAGGTACGTTTTATTCATTTTATATTAAACGCAATGGAACTCTACGTAGTTACTCTCTTAATATCAATAAACAAATCAATGCAAAAGGCAGATAATTTATTTACATTTGATTCACGACTCATTTTACGGCATCCCAATCAAGGCTCCATTCCCGAAATAAATATCGTCTGAATCCAAAACAGTTTACTGAATCAAATGTTTTATACTAATAAATAAATCGGGAAAATAATTTGGGTGCGTAAAAAGTGAGCAGGAAGATTCATAAGCACGATTGGGTGATTTTTCGCGCGAACAAAAAGAGGGCCGCTCCGGAGGGCACAGGACGCTCAGGCACGCTAATAGATCCATTACTCCTCATCGGGCTTCCTTATCTGTTCCGAGCACTCGCGAGCCTCCGGCTATTTCACAAATTTTATCTTTCTCTAATTAATCCACAGCTCTTTTGAGAGAATCGCCTCTTAAGTGATAAATCGCCGCGCGCTAAACGAAGAACTTGTAATTAAAGCAATCTTTGATCTGAATTATTTTCTTCCCCTCAATTATAACTGGAACACCAACACAGTTAGTAGTGAAATTGTTTTTCACGCTTGCTATAATCAAATATTTACTTTCAAATTATAAGAGAAAGTACGAATGAATACCTACTTTGATTTGCGGATCAACTTTGACTACAACTTCCATCGGCTCCTTATTTACCAACGGAAAATAACCTCACCATCAGTTATTATTTCTTTATCATCAAGTTTATCAACATTGATAGTTACTTCATCCCATATTTCCTACTATTATTTCGTCTAAAAAATTATAAGTTTACTCGTAGTGATTTTATAACTCCTCCAACTCCTGAAGTCCTGACATATTGCTTAAGCTGGGTTGTCGTCGTAAGGCACCCCAGAGGAGCAGATAGTCTTCTAGGGAGTCTTTTTAGTTCCAAGAGGGCGATTTTTGAATCTCGCATACGGAATTTTGTCACTAAAATACCGGTTGAAAACGGTGACTTGCTTATTATTTTCAGTGACAATTTTCTGAATTCGAACGCGTGAGACTCAAAAATCGGCCCGCAGCCCGCTCGTAGTTCATTCTCGACGAACTGTCGCTAAAAGTGTAGGTACATACAGGACGCCCGGAGCTACGACTTCCGTCCGGCGAGTTCTATCTGAAAGGCATGGTTGCATTATTCTTACCCCTCTCCGAACAGTAATTGTTAGGAACGTTTAGGAATATTTTACAATATGGTCCAATATTACATAGGTACATTTTCTGTGGTTTTCTATTCTGAACTAATTTTAACCAAATCAGAAAATTACCGCTCATACCCGATTAGCGTGAGTCATATTTGTGTTTAAAGGACTTAATTTTACTTCGTGATAATTCTGTACTTTTCTAAATGACAAAAATAAGTCAGGGACGCAGAACAAACGGAAATCGGGTATATCGCACTTGACGCGCGTGTGCATATTAATTACAGATGTGCGAAAATGGTTTCCTTCGTATTTTTCCATATTTGTCATGCTAGTTCAGTCAATTTCAGTACATCTTGTACTGAGACTGACTGAAATAGCATGACACGTTCGTACGTTTCCGTAACAATATGAAGGCAAATCTTTTCGCACTACATCTGTATGTAGCTATAAGTGAACATGAATGGGATGCACTTACGATTGGATATGGGTAAATTACATTTTGGCCGCCGCCACCAACTTTTGAGCGGTCTGAGTACTCTCATATCCTACACTTGGCTATGCACGTATTGCACGTTGAAATAATAATGGCCTTTATAGTGGCACTAGCGGACATTTTTATGAAAAACAATGTGAACTAAAGAAAAAAGTTCTGGTCATAGATTGCGCTTTTATTTCGTTTTATTTTGTGATTCCATTGAAATAATATATTTGAGGTTGTGTTTTTCTTTGTATTTTCAACGCTCGACATGCTCTTTGTTGTTTTTTTAGAACATATTTTAAGCACGACAGGTTAATCAAAGGAAGATAAAAGTTTATATAAACACACATTTACTTCGTTATATTTCATTACAAAATTTCAATTTCAATTTCGTCGAATTCATGAAAGTGTATGAATTTCATTAGCTATTTATAAAGACTGTGACCTACGTACCTTGAGTACTTTTATTATCTAGTTTTATTTCATGACAATGAATTTAAGAATTAAGTTTATGGGACAGGTAATAACAACATAAATAAAAGTGATCTGTTAATCAGTAGCAACCTAACTTTCATTCAAATTGTAATTCTGTGGTCATCAAGTCCGTCAATCTCTTCTTATCTACATTAAATATGACTTGATAGAGTCTAGACGCCAGCCAGAAATCTAGAGAATGACTTAAGTGAATTCCTAGTCTGGCTTTCCTATGTTCTATAAAATTGGTACTATAACAAAATGTACCCACATAGTTGGCACTATGTAGATACAATTAGAAATTAGCACAGTATAAAACGACTCTTGGCACCTCTGCAGCTATTATATAGCACTGGCAGGCAGCCATTCCGCGCACCTCAGATCAAGTTTGGCCCCAGTTTGCCATAGTTTGCGGGAGTCAAAGATAAATAACTTGTAAATAAGTTTTCACTGTTGCAGCAGGAATAGAATACGAAAAGCTTTTTTTACAATTACGAATAGTGGCTATGGTTTTGTTACCAATATTGTCCTTTTTTAGTAAAAAGAATCATTCATTTTAAAATTTATTTTTGAACTTTAGCTCCTTATCCTTCGTTCAATAATATCTCCACCTCCTGTAATAGAATTGGAGTCTAGCGATCAATAACACCATAATTAAATATGCCGTTTTCCACAGATTTGCTACTTGCTAGTCACAAGTTGAATTTTGCACTCGAAATTATAAGTCAGCTCCCAAGTTAATAATCTTCTATTAAGATTTTTTTAATTATTTCAACGCCTATAGTAATATACGAATGTTGCTTTAGTTACAGTAAAGATAATTAAGAATTAAAAAGCTGGTTGACTGCGTTCGCACCAGAGTTCGCGTGCACAGACCCGGCGCGACCGCCCGGCTAAGCCCGACCATTGTGGTCCAACAATTAGTTCTGCTCTCGACACCTATTCATTTCCCCGCATTGTCTTAGCCTAAGACGGAGGCGGTGTTTTCCTTCGCGCAATACGTTTGCCTGTCAGCGCCCCGCACTAAAAATAAATACCGTTAGTCAAGATAATGAATAGTAAATTAAACAGTCTTGTAATTATAATAGAAATATCACCTATTTATAACCTAAATATTAAATTTAAACATTAATTAAAATTTAACTTAATGACTCATTGAAAATCTCCATCAGCGCCCCTACGCCCCGCAATCTCGTCAGCATTTACTTGGTTACTGTTTATCAAGGACGATATATTACCGGGACAGTCAAAGCCCATACAAAAAAGCGTACCCTTGAAATGCATGGGCCTTTTAGGCTTAAAACTAGATGACGCTGTTTCGCAGCCCGAAAGTGGCCAAAATCATTATTTCCCCAAATATTTTTGCTCGTTTTTATTTTATATAAGAACAAATGACATGCTTCTTTATTTTAATATCATGAAATCACGTCAACACACATTTTGTAAAAAATAAATTTGTAGGCATAATCTGTGTAGTTATGATAGAATTTAATAGGTGGCGCTAATAAAAGGAGAATTGATTGAAGGAGAATATTGAAGATTGTAAATCCTATATAAATAATCCTTGCTGTTTATCAAATAAAAAATGACATTTGAGTACTTGCTATCCTATTAACTCTTATCTCGTCTTTAGATTACAAGAATTCGTAAAATAACTCTTCTAGGATTACCTCATTTAGGATGTAAGCGCGAAAAAATTAAAAAAGTAATAAATTGATTTTTTCTTCAACAGTTTCCACCGTGATAAACGCCTCAGCGGAATTCCTGGACGAATACTACCGCACGGACATGCCGCCGTCGTCACGCAAGAAGCGCAACTCGTCGTTGCGCGTGAGCGTGGGCCTTGCGTGCGGCGCGCTGGTCGGCGCAGGCGCCTTCATCGCCGCCACCGTGGTGCTACTAGCTAAGAGGACCAGGCGGAGGATACCCAACATGCTGAAGAAACCGTTTTGCCCGTCGCTACGGAACGCTACGTCTAACTCTAGGAACAACCGAAGGGCCCCACGGCTCGCGTTGGCTCTTGCTAATTGTCCGCCTATACACATGCTCAGGTAAGATTAGTTTGATCTGGCTTTGTAAAACCATAATACAGGGTGAAATAAAAAGGACCGTTCAAACTTTGCATAGTGACTTTTGAGGTCATAATGAACAACTTTTATTATGGGACCAATGCTAAAATCGCGAAAACAAATTTGGCTGTTCCATATGATGTTACTTGCGCAGTTTTTTAAGGCAAACTATTAGTTTTAGTAAGGCAATAAAATTATATGTTATTATTCATTATTTTTCAACGAACATAGCCGTACTCGATACACGATCTAATGAAATCGGCTCGATAGAAAAAAATTGCAAAGATTGGTCTCGAGTTCGTCATTAAACGGTTCTAGGTCGTTCAATTATACACTTAGTTGTCTTTAATTAATATTACAATAGCAAAAATATAAATATCTAAAACACTAACGAAACATTTTGCACAAATAATGCATCATTTTATTTTATTTTAATATTTTTCCGTACTTTTCGTACCTTGTCGCCCTCTTTTAGTGACATCGCGTTCTCACTTACTCCCATACGAATAAACAGTGTACGCTAGAGTCAAGGCCATTGGCTGTTGTCAGCGTCTTAAAGCGTTGGTTAAAAAAAAATCTATGGGAAACTCCATAGACGTCTGCTGCTGCCTAACGATGATGTGTCTGTTAAAGAACCCCGCACGAAATGTTCGGAAAAATCCGTTCGGTCGATTTTGCTGAAATTTTGTGAAAAGATAGCCTCTAATACTCTAATTAACTGTGCGAAGACGCAACCTTAATTAATGACTAGTTTTCAAAATATAACGATTTTAGGTTTAACGAAAAATGAAGTAAGTATATATGATGCTAATATGCACTTACTACCTTTTTCCCAAGGTTGATTTAAGATAAAATTATTTCATAGTAGTAATAATATGACGTATTATAATCCTAATTATCTAACGTGTAAATATATTTATATATATCTAAATATATTCGTGGCAATATCGGGTAAAAAAAATATTTGAAGGTTCAAGCTATCTTATACTACGATGTTAAACTGTACAACTAATAATTAGCTTATATCTAATTGTATTTACAACGCTACATTTGTGAATTAAGAATGCCATAAAGTGTTCTTAATGATGGGTACTTTATGTTCTCTTCATATTGGGCAAAACCTAAAAACCACAAGATTGCTGTTACGTGACCGCATGTACCGATCGTTCTTGCTCCACTTTTACAGGTGCAATAATAGCCCAATACTGGGTCTTCATTTTCAACGTTATTGTGTTCTAGGTCAAATGCAATCCACACATAATAAAATGCTGCGTTTCGAAAGCGCGATGTAGCCCTTATTTTTATAAATCCTGGCTCATTGAAGTTTCCATCGATTTCGAAAACTCGTTCGTCTTCGTCTTCCGCTGCTAGGTCGTTCATATGACGCAATGTACTATCTTGAATATATCCTGGAGATAGTTTAACTTGGTATGTACCAAATGTGATGGAGTGCAAGTACGCCAGGTCTAACCGTGGAAATAACGGTATTTGTGCAGGAGTTAGTGGGATCCATCGTGCTCTTCTCCGGTTAAGATTTTCAGCTTCAATCCGTGCCTGTACAACATTAATGTCTTCGACGCGACGGAGCATTGCATTGGCTACCTGGCCATTACAATCCGGCATTGTAATAGGTCCATAGTATTTATTTATGATAGCTCCAGTTATTAAAAGAAATGTGTTCAAATTCGGAACATGGTATGTCGAAATCATATGGCCAAAGAATTTAAATACATTTTTTAGATGACCGTTACGTGCCTCTACTACCCATCTCGTTTTTGTCACAATCCGTGCATAATTCGCGTCCTCAGTTGTTAGTTGACTTTGACCAGGTCTTAAAACGGGTGGCATTATTGTTTGTATACCTAATTCCTGTAATCTGGGGATTGCATCTCTGTAACCACGATCCACAATGAAGATGTCCTGTGGTTGTAATATTGGCACTCGTATCTACATTAATTACCTACGATTGTATATATTTATTGTAATTACTAATTAGGTACTCGGAACTTTAAAACATAGACTTTAAATAATGATCCAAAGTGTTTGTTCTTATTACGGAAAACGACTACGCATACTAAGTATTCATCGTAGTCTTGTAGTGTAAGTAACTTTGTCAACAATATTTTAAAAGCCTTGTGATTTGGTTGATGCAACTGGCCCTAAACGTATGAAACAGCTAATTTTCTTTTTGGGATTTCAGCATTGGGCCAATCATAATAAAAGTTGTTCATTATGACCTCAGAAGTCACTATGCAAAGTTTGAACGGTCTTTTTAGGGTTCCGTAGTCAACTAGGAACCCTTATAGTTTCGCCATGTCTGTCTGTCCGTCCGTCCGTCCGTCGTCCGTCCGTCCGTCCGTCCGTCCGTGCGTCCGTCCGTCCGCGGATAATCTCAGTAACCGTTAACACTAGAAAGCTGAAATTTGGTACCAATATGTATATGAATCACGCCGACAAAGTGCAAAAACAAAAAATGGAAAAAATGTTTTATTAGGGTACCCCCCCTACATGTAAAGAGGGGGCTGATTTTTTTTTTCATTCCAACCCTAACGTGTGATATATTGTTGGATAGGTATTTAAAAATGAATAAGGGTTTGCTAAGATCGTTTTTTGATAATATGTATATTTTCGGAAATAATCGCTCCTAAAGGAAAAAAAAAGTGCGTCCCCCCCCCCCCTCTAACTTTTGAACCATATGTTTAAAAAATATGAAAAAAATCACAAAAGTAGAACTTTATAAAGACTTTCTAGGAAAATTATTTTGAACTTGATAGGTTCAGTAGTTTTTGAGAAAAATACGGAAAACTACGGAACCCTACACTGAGCGTGGCCCGACACGCTCTTGGCCGGTTTTATTTATTTCACATTTTATCAAATAAAATTGTTTTGTATTTTATCTTATCATATTCGATTCGGGTCCGGTGTCAAGTTCCGTTTTGCGGAAGGTCAGTTATATTTACCTCAACCTCTTCCACTCAAGCACTTAAATAGGTCACAATTTTATAATGTCAATTGTAAATACTTATGAGAATAAATGATCTTAAACCTAAGATAATTAACGATGACTAAATATGCGTTAGTCGATATTGGTTTAAAAATATCGATTCAATTAGTTAGTAATACATTCATCGAGGCGTAAACTAGCCGGGTCACGATCCCTGTTCTCTTTTGTACGCAGGCCTGCAGTCGTCGATGAGGATTATAGAGAGCCCTACAATATATGGAGGGAGACCCTCGGCCGGCGCGACAAGCACGACGCCCATGATCAAAACGAATACAACGGTGAGTTTCATCCGAGTTTATTTACCAACAACGTTGATTAAATTTTCTACCTCTGTTTCGCTGTGTTTCGGAACTGTGCTTACCAGCTAGTACCATAAACAGGGTGGAAATGATGTGATATTGGTACGTTTAGCGTGGAACGTTGTTTGCTTTTTGCATGTTATTCTTATTGATCTACAAAACTATAGTTATTTGTTTTACAAGGGGGCAAAGTTGTTGTTTAATCGCACGTGCCAATATTGATACGCACAAGTGAAAGATTCCAATATTGAACCGCGAGCGTAACGAGTATTTCAAAAAGTGGAATTTTGAGCATTGAGAGGGTTTCAAGGCACGAAAGTTAAAAAATTTGCCGCCTAGTGGAACACAAAATTTTTCACCACACCAATACTAACAAATTCCTACATCAAACTAAATTAAATCTATCAATTTATTCAATATTAATGATTCAAAATCATCATTTAGAGGTAAATTCTACCAGCCAGCTCAAGATGTCAAGTTAAAATTTGTATGAAATTACTTTGCACTCTTGTGGATAAAATGCAATTATGCTATCTGTTTTCGAATAGCAAAGTAAACCTTTTCCAGTTGGTGTGGTGAAAACTTATTTGTAAATTAGATACAGATCTAGTGATACAGTAGGGGCCAAGTGTCCCACTACGTCTGTCAGCGACAAACTCAAGCTATATCGACTAATTTCACTTTTAGATAGGTTTCAGGGGAGATTCACACGATTTCACACAAATCTATGACGCTCACTAGCGACATGAAGCGAAGTTCGGCAACATCGCACCACTTCAGCCGACGTCGCTGGCGACACGCGTAGCCATATTTTGTCCCCTAGTGTATCGCGCCCTTCCTGTACGGTTCTTAGATAGGTCAAACTTATCATTTATTGTCGTTATTTACTTATTATGTCCATCCGTTTACATTGTCCACAATTCATAAAGCAAGTCACAGTTGGATTGTTCCGTGATTAATCAACAAACCAGATCAACTGCCGCGGCGCGGGGGCTGACCCTTAGAGTAAACATTGGCTCTTAAAAATGAAAGACCCTACATTTTTAATTACAAACAAGGGTAGTACCTACTAGCGGTATTAAAGGTCCAATTATCATACTGGAGCGATTTACTTTTCCATACGGGTAAATACAACGAATAACAATATATAGGTCGGTATTTCAACAATCTTGTGACAAAAGAAAGATAATTAGATAACAATAGGGATGACGACTACATAAAAAATTGCATTCTGTTTACTCCGTCGATTTAGATCGTCCAAAAATACTGAACACATATTTTTCGCTTTTTCTAATTAATGAAAAAATACAAAGATATATAGCATCAAAGTTCCAGAGTGGGGGCTTGTGACGTCATTTCTAACGCCGTGTCTTGCGTGGGCGATGGTCGCGCGACCGTCGCCCACGCAAGACACGGCGTAAATAAAAATTGTACCTAGGCGTGACGTCACGCGAAACTTAAACGCACTGTACCGTCGTCATTCTTCGTTTACGAGAAAAAATTAAAAAAAATACGTGTCTAAAATTCTTTGATAATCTAACTGACGGACTAATTAGTTTTTTTTTGTCGCCTCGCCTATTATCAGTTTACACAAATGTTGTAGAAAAACGAACACATGTTTTATATTATATAATCAGATAAACAACTTTTTTTGATTTCTCCATGATACAAACACATAACCGATATAACACCGACACTATTTCTGCGCAAACCCAATAAATTATATATTTACATCAGACCTATTATATATTTACACCTACTTACTATAAATATGTATGTACGACTTGTACTATTATATATTCTGTGGTACGACTAGGTAATAGGTAAATACAACGGAAAATAAATTTCATACTACCCTGCTTATTACACCTACCTGGACCCTTTACAAGTAAACATGGCTAGCCCGGTAACAAAGCGAGTTTGTCCCATAATGTTTATTCAGTGAAACAATAAAGGCTAAAGAAATCTTCGTTCGATGTACCTTGCCCCAGGTCATGTTCGGCGCGCGCCTACTTGCCCCTGCCGCTAGTTAGCCCGCGACACTCGCGCGGCCCTCGACTGCACTCGTGGCTTCTCGAGTGCACTCGCCCCTAGATCGTTACTTTTCCCGGCTACTCGCCGACCTCTTACCTACGCGAGTTTGTTAATGGAAACGAAATGTCTTAATGAGCTTTCTAACGAGACCGTTATTTTATTGCCGCGTCTTATTTTATCATATCATTGGAATTTATTCATAACGGTTTCTCCGAATCATACATTTTCATGTTAATGAATCTGCCTTGTTATTCTAAAATATCACAAACAGCGGGGCAAATCTCGACTGGGGGGCAATTGTAACTGATAACTTTTTTCCACTATTAGACTATAATGTTGAGTTCTACATGTATCCACTGAACAAGCCTACCATATATAACTGTTGGAGATTCTATTTAATAATGCAAACATTGTAAACATGTTTTATTAAATATAAATTATGTTTATGATAAACATGGAAGTAAAACATGGAAAAAATTGACCAGTTACATTTGTCCCCCAGTCGAGATTTGCCCCGCTGTACCTTAATGAAAAATCTACTCTACCCTTATTCAAAAAATGTTGTCACATAATCTCAGTTGAGACATAACAATTCATTAATTATGTAGTGCACTGCAAGTAAAACCTAGAAGCGCAGACTTTAGGGCCCCTTGTAAAGAAAACTAAGATAGAGGAGCGAGCTCGTTACGACGGGCGGACGTCCGGTCGGAAGGGCAGCCATTGTTCAGGCGCCATATTGAAAAGATGATGCGCCCTCAGAGCACGATAATGGGGCTGGCGGGTACGGGCTAGCCTGCTATCACCGGCGAACGGGTACATTGTTAGAGGAAATAGCCAACATGTTCAAATATCGGATGAGACGGATCTGCCCCGCTCGCTCGCATAAGAATGCCGTAGAATAAAAATAAGCCACCTTTACCGTTTATAATAACACCGCGCTCCGCTCGCGTTCTGCTGGAATCTGGAATGGTTATTTTGAACCCTTCAGACTGGTAAATTTAATTTAACGGTAGGTACGTACCTAGTCGAAGTTATACGCAGCGAGTTTTTTTTGTAAATGACAATCATAATCATAAAACATTATTAAGTTGAGGAATGCCTACAAAGCGTAATTACGGTATATGAAAGGCAAATAAATTCTTCTAGTCAGAATTTGTAGATATACTTCTTGCGGAAATCATGTCAAATCAACATCCATACTAATATTACAAATGGAAAAGTGTGTGTCTGTTTGTTTGTCCGTCTTTCAGGGCAAAACGGAGCAACGAATTGACGTGATTTTTTAAGTGTAGATAGTTGAAGGGATGGAGAGTAGCATAGGCTACTTTTTGTCTCTTTCTAAGGCGAACGAAGCCGCGGGCAAAAGCTAGTTCCAAATAAATCGTTGTTATTTTCATACTAATAGATACATCTACTCGTATCTTAGTAGATTACATACATAGGTATGCCTATATATATGTATATATGGATGTATGTAATCCACAGACCACCCTCTAAACCCATTAAAGCATGAAGCATCTCACTCAGATGCAATTGTCGACCGAGGCGGAGCCGAGGTCAACAAACATATCATGTGTATTTTTCTATTCGACGGAATCGGGAAGCGGTAACTTCGGTTCGCGCAGTGGCCTGAAATTTGCCGCTTTCAGGCCGGAGGACAGAAAATATGTACTATTTTCAGTACAAAGTGTGAAAAAAGGGAATCTACGGTAATAATTTAAAACCTCACTCGCATCGTAATGTACTAATTTTGCACGTTGGGTTGTAAAGACATTTATTTTGTGTACTCCATCTGACTCGAACACCTACCTGTATCTGTTCTAAATAAATAGCGCCGTATGTATAGTAAACTAACACATTAACCCACCACCATATAAAACATACACCCGGGTTTATCACACACACACACGAACCCGGGCTATTAATAAATCATACATACTCGTATGTGTAACCTCTGATATTGATTCACCTCAATCATCAGAATCATAAGTTGTTTCTAGTCTACTGAGTGAACTTAAAGCTAATACATGTTAGACCAACCTTAGCCAAACTATATGAGACGAAGTTACATGCAAGCACTCGGGATTTCGATCCACCACGTCCTTCTAAACTACTAGGTTACCTATTTAAAAAAAAAACATTATCTTAAATTTACCTAGACGCGAGTCCATAATTATGTACATCTCACGTCAATCACGCATCAATCACGCGTCAACTAGCGTAAATTATCAGTACTGCTACTTGTCAAAATTCGCGACGAACGAAAATCAGTTTTACTCCGATCCGATATACTTGTCAGATAGATGTCGTCCGACATCCGATCGGACGATAAGTCTAATGCTCAATCTTTAGCTAATATTACAATAGTTTTCAATTCCTTCTGCTTGTAATATAAGTTGTAAACTGTTCTAATATTAATTTCTTGGCAGACGTGACACAGTTGCCACCTAGTATCGAGTAGTGGTACTGATAATTCACGCTATTTGACGCGTGATTGATGCGTGATTGTCGCTCGATGTCACTTAACTATGCCTATACAAATAACCCACATTTACTGATGTATGGAGTTACAATTCTTCCCTTAAGTACTTATTCCTCTACGATACGTCTAGAGCAAATTCAAGTATGAACTCGCTCGCGAGAACGCAAGCACAGTACAATAATGAGTACTATCGTACAGTATGGCCACTCCCGCTCCCGCCTAAAAGTGCCGCCCACCCGCTCTCGGTTACCTCAAAGTTACCGCCTGTCAAAAACGCGACCGGTCGACCTGTCATGTCGCACTCATACAAGCATGGGACGCGTTCACCTACACGAGCTTAGACAGTGTGCGTTGGAGCACGCCTCTTTCATATATTTGATCGCGATTGTGCGAGGTGTGACGCAAGTTTTGCTAAACCGCCTGTTTTACCACCATGTGGAAAAGCGAAATCACCAATTCAATTCAATTCAATTTATTTATTGTTCGAATGTGAGTGGTTATAAATGATGATAGGGTTAGTATTTTGTAACATCACAATCTGCCATAATTTGGCGTACAATACTCTTGACTCGCAATATGCATGTCATTAAACCAATTAAAAATAAAAGTAGATATCGCAATGTCAGATTTGAAATACATAAATAAAAATTGCCCTAATGCCCTAGGGGTTGCTTTTCTACGCTAACTTATACATGATTTGTTTGCACGCAGAAATCTGCGAAGACCCAGAATTCCCGCGCCCCTACATGATGAAACGCCCCGACCCACACGAGAGCTTCTACGCCGCCACTGACATCATACACCATGTGAGTTTTTATTTCTTATAATATACTATTTATAAACAGTGTAATATGAGGAAACTGAATACATATATCCTGATCATATTTCAAAACAAAAATGTCATTTACAATTTTCTGTATGTCGCCTAGATTCGGAGTCATTACTATTATAAAAAATAATTCTTGATATTTCTTAGTACAAACGGTTTTTTTATGGCCATGTTGCCATTAGTCAAGAATGTGTAAGCAACATATTAGTAGGGGTTCTTATGTTACACCGTGTAGTCTTGGCAGACCGTCCTTTTCGCACTGCGTGAGTGCGATAGGGATGTTACGCACCGATGCGATAAGATGTATCACACTAGTGTGCTACGCCGGCCGGACTGTCGCGTTACGTGATAAAAACACCTATAAAACTTTCCGTAGCACTTTCAGCAATTAGTTTTATAAATCTTTCAGCTCGGTTCGTAAACGAATCAGGTACTGTTACTATCTTAGTGCTGACCGATACAAGATCTCCCATGTGAGTTTCTTTTTAATGCGGCGTTCGGTCGGTCTACTAAAATGAATCTTACTTCAATAATAAATTATGTAATGTATCTAAAATCGCATGCAGCTCGCACACCATTTAAATGTGGCTTTAGTAAGTCAACAAACAACTCGGAACCAAGTGAATATGCACCTTGAGTGTTAAAATCCACACACATTAATGCAATTATGCAATGCACTGCACAGATTATACACCCATGATTCACGTAGTCACGTATTATAGAGCTCTAAATATATTTCATTCTAAGTTCTTATTTTTATCCAAAGCCATACTTTTGAATTTAATCATTACAAACCGTACTTAAATTAACGTTCGTGCTACGTGGTTAAGTAACAGGAGCTATCGCGGCAATTAGGCACAAGGCACGTTAAATAAAGCAGGGTCGTTAGGTCGAAACACGATTTCGAAGAGCGATATTCGAAATGCACGGCCGTTGTGCCCGGCCCCCGTGAGAGCGCGCTGCCCGCACAGATTCAATAACAGCCGAGGCCCTTGTTTTATTGGGAATGCAATTTGCATAATATTGAACCTTCAGATTCCGATATTTCATGTCGGATGCATTTTTATGCAATCGCTGCAACAGGTCAGGTTTAATCTTTATTTAGTTTATTAGGGTTCCGTACCTCAAAGAGGAAAAACGGAACCCTTATAGGATCACTCGTGTGTCTGTCTGTCCCTCTGTTACAGCCGATTTCTCCGAAACTACTGGACCAATTTACTTGAAATTTGGTACACATATGTAAACCTGTGGCCCAAAGACGGACATGTAATTTAATTAAATGAAATTTAATGATAGGGGTCACTTTTGGGGGGTAAACTTGAAAATTAAAAATCAAAGTTATTAAAACTATATTGTGTTATATATCAAATGAAAGAGCATTTTATGAGCATTTGAAATATATTTTTTTTTAATTTTTAATTTTTGTACTTTAGGAGTAATTTAAGAAAATAGACAAAAAATGACCATTCCCCCCCCCTTATCTCCGAAACTACTTAGCGTAAAATTTTCAAAAAAATACACGAGATAGCCCTCTACCTGTAGATTACAGGAAAACCTATTAGAAATCTACAGTCAAGCGTAAGTCGGACTTACGAGAAAAAAACTCAAATTAAGATTTTCACTCACTGACGCTGCAAGCAGTTACTAAACGTCTTAAAATTTTGTAAGCGTGATGGACAGGTAGAAAGAAATTCATTTCTGTCTTTTTCTTTTTAGAAATTGTTCAATTTTTTTTTTCATTTGCCAAAATGACTTAAGTTCCTACTAAAAAGGAGGCGCTTAAGACCGTTTGTAAGTGGACTGAGCAAAATTTTGTTCAAATCGGTCCAAAAAAAGGTCTCTGTTGACGAAAACATAGAATTTGTGGCAACGACAGCCCAAATCTGAAGTCCATTTTGCTCTATCTCTTATCGTTTCCGAGATATATACGTAAAGTCTTGTAAGTGCGAAAAGTTAACTTTGCCATCACAGTCGTTCAGGCGCTCATGAGTTCTTTGTATGGAAAAGTCGAAAACCGACTCGCACTTGACCAATGTTCATAGAACGTGTTGTGGTTTTTTACGCGGGTCCGCGACTGACGACGTTCGAATGTTTTGTTCGGAAATGTTTGAGGGTTGTTTCTTTGAAACGTCGCCGGTGGCGGGTGGTTCGACGGGCGAAGGTCACACGCCGCACGCGACGGTCTGTATTCGTTTTGTACAATAGCAACGGACGGCGGGTGGCGTCTTGATATGGAAAATGACTGACTTCACTAAAGATAATGATGAACTCATTGAGGTAATACTAGAGAGGACACTGCGAGCAAAACGTTTGCGCTACAAACATAAGTCCATTGGACTTATGTTTCTGCCTGCACACAAATAAAATGTAAAAATGCCTTCCTGCGCAACAAGATGCTGTTTAAGCCATACGAGAAAATCGAATAAAACTGACGTGTCACATTTCATCGGTTAGTATACACGCTATGTTAATCGATCTTTATTTAAGTAATTATTTCAATGAAGGGACGCGCTCCTCAAACGCGAAGCTATCGCTGCCATTTTGTTGAACGAAATCATAGATTAATCGCATCATAATCGCACAGACTTGACATGTAGGTAATGAAGTATAGTAATTGTGATTATATTCTGTTTGTAATATATAAAAGAGAAATGTTAAATTTATTTCACGTTATACTTATGAATACTACACAGTTCTAACACGAGTTGTAATCGATATTTTCATACAATAATAACCTATGATTTTCTTCAAGGGCAATTAAAGTAGGTATATGAAAAAAATCAATAATGTATTTTTGTTTCACTTAGTAGAACTTAAACATAGCACAATGTATGATAGTGCTAAAATTAAACTACTTACCCCCTTATTCATAAACGTTCACTAAAGTTATCAAGCCGATAAAGTTCGTTTGTCCCTTTCTATCACACCAATACGCCGAAAAGGGACAAACGAACTTTATCGGCTTGATAACTTTAGTGTGCGTTTATGAATAAGGGGTTAGTATTTTACAAAAAGTATAAAAAAAAGGTCTACACTAAGAGTGTCGCGTCTAGGTGGTCATTGGTCAAGTCTTACTCTATGACACGGTACCTCCCCACGCATGCGCCGCGCGCTGCCGGCCGGAGCACAGACTTTGTTTGGGGTGTAATTTCTAGTATGTTAGTACATAGTAATTCAATGGATGAATTGTACTTCTGTGATCTGTTTTCGATATACTTAATCGAATATATGATGTAAATTTTTCTTTACTACAATGAAAGTGTTTGAGTACCAAGTTAAAAATTTCACTTTCTTTTTGCCGGTTTCATACAAAAATATCGTTTGACTTTCTCTTTTTTGGGTAATATCAATATTTATATGGAAGCGGATTAAGTCGCGTATAATCTTCTTCCTCTAAGAATTACAATGTAAGTATTTTTGCATTCATTTTGATCAGAGCACAACACAACAGTTCAAAAATCAGTCTACCAGAGCTTCTGAGTTCCGTCGCCGACGACGGGTGACCAAGGGTCAGAAAACCCACGCACCCGCGACCGACAGCGTGTGGTACAGCGGCACATGCGGCTCACATCCAAACATTCCAAACGCCGCCGGGCGCGTGTGACTGGCCAGAGAAACCAGGGCCTTAGGGCTAGGTGATTATCGCCGCGCCGCAGAGGACGCGCTGAGGGGGGGGCGGTACCTACAGCAGTTGTAGTTGTATGCATACCTAGCTCACGCACACAGACGCGTCCGCTGGCGCCGCCAGGGGCGGCTCACTCCGCTATCCTATCGCCGCGCTACAAGTATATCCTGGCGGCCGCGAGCTGTGGCCGCGAGTTCGCGGCTTACTCAGGGGTGGCGCACATTCTCACGGAATGCACGTTCGCACTTTCTATTGTTACTTTACGTCGCGACGTTTCTTAAGCGATGTCCGCGGGTGGAATGGCTAATAATACTTACTTAAATAGACATATTGAATAAAATAAATACCAAAAGATATTCTTATACAGATCTACTGATTAAGTCCCACGGAAAAGTTCAATAAGGCTTGTGATGTTGGAACCTTGAACAAAAATATATAAATACAGCGTATATACCTAGAAAGTACTCAAGACTTGAATATAATAATATAACATTTAATGTGAGTATTAATTCGTTTGGATCCATTGGTAACCCTATCACCGGACGCCGCGCACGTACGGCTCGTTTCTTTGTAAGAATGTTGTAGGTATTTAAAAAGGCGGCATTTCGGAAACATCAAAGCAGTGGGCCTTCTTTACTTGTGCTATTATATATTCTGTGGCGCCGTGCCGGTGTCCACGTGCGCTCTCTGCAGTGTGCGCTGCCGCTGCCACGAAACGTTTACCTACTCCGTGTAATACTGATAAAAGAAAGTATTGACATGAATTCACACGTTTCGGAAATGACTGTAGGTATTTTAAATATTTTAGCACAATATGTTTTTTGCCTCTTATTGCCTATTATACAATATACATACCTACTATGGCAACTCTATCAAAGCGCAGAATATGCAGAAGCCACATGGTGGTCTGCGACAGAAACTCAATAGACATTTTCAGAGTTTTTAAAATAAGTACCTAAGTAGGTACGTGAAGTAACATGGTAAATTAAAAAAATATCATTAGATACTTATTGCGAAGGTGTAAACAATTTCCTTCGTTTTGCCACATATCAATAATTACCTATCTATATTAAATTCATTAATCCGTATACAACTATACATTACATTTTTACAGTACGGTAATACTCACCCCGTTATTCATAAACGTACACTAAGTTATCAAGCCGATAAAGTTCGGTTGTCCCTTTCCGACGTATTGGTGTGATAGAAAGGGATAAACGAACTTTATCGGCTGGATAACTTTAGTGTACGTTTATGAATAAAGGTGTTACATAAAACACCTACTTTAAAATAAAATAAAAAATGTTGAATTTGGTTAACATTATAAAAGACCTCACGCAAGCTGTGCTAATTAGTTCGCGAATTCGTCGAGAGGTGGCGCTAAACACAATTATGCTCATTAGAGAACCTATACTTCTAGCCTAGCCCAGTCTTTAGACTTATGTGAGTAACGTAAAAGTACCTAATAGTTTTGTAGGTACGGAACCCTCGGTGGGCGAGTCCGACTCGCACTTGGCCGGTTTTTTCAAATAAATTAATCACATTTTTATGAAATATACATTAAAGACATTGAACATAACCTACTTACAAAATCAAACCTATGAAATTAAAACTACCTAAAATTAAAACTTAAAATCATAAACTAAAACTAATATTTTGTACGTACATATATTTGCCATTGTAAAGAAGATAGCCGTGTAAGTTAACAAAAAATGCTCCTGGCGTTTTTAGTTAATTACTCTATCATACATAATTGGTCACAATTAGTACTAATAGTACAAAGGACACGATTCCCTGCACTGTACTAGACCGAACTACTCCCAAATGATTCTGCTATCTAGTACATTTAGTACACTCACACACGCGAAACAGAATGGGAGCGAAAGGAGCGAAGAGCCGAGAAGTGACAAAGACAGCAAAGCAATCCGTGTGATCCGACCGCAACCGAACTGGAACCGACTGACTCGGACCGAGGACGCGCGAAGACGGCCGATTAGCACTCGACTAGTAAGTAAAAGCGAGCGTTACTGTATGCCATATGCACAATTTGTCTCTCGCTCTCTCGGTGTACTACTGTACTAAATGTCCTAAAAGAACGAACTTAGTACACTTCGGAGATCGTACTAGTTGGGAGCGATCTTTTCAGTGAACGAGCAGGCACAACTCTGGTCACAATGCTAGTTATTATTCTGCCAAATCCTGTTCTTTCATAGGCACTGACGCTGAACGTATAGTATGTAATCCCCGTTGCTTTTGCTTCATTTATTTGCAACTGTGAATACTGTGATCAAGACACATACGAGTATACCTGTAAATTGCAACATCGCTCACATTGTAGTACACTAATTCACCGGTGGACCCTCCCGCCCGTGATTTCCCAGGGGAGTATCGTATTGTGACGCTGCGGGGAGTGGCAAACCTGTTCATCGTTCATTTGTAATGAGCACAGTTATTTAACACGTTATTTGTTTGTTTGTTACCTTTCAAATTTTGGTGGTTAGGGCATTGTCACTATTTTCTAGACTTGATTAACTTCCTATCCAATGCTCTGGGTACAAGAACAAGTTATGCAAGTTAATTGTATTCTTTGTATGTACTTATGTATAACATGAAGAAGGACTTTTACCAGATAGAAAGGTCGTTCACATTATAACTGTATTTTCCCTAAGAAACATTGTAAATATATTTAACCATTTTCAACTTATGTTCTTTTAAATATTCAGACAAATAAACTACTGAGTGTCAACCCTAAACAGGAGACAGGGTCAGTGGAATTTATTAGTAAACATTGAACAATCGTTAGATGACAGGATATTATTTATGTTAATTTGTTAATTTTTTTCCATTGTTGGGTCGGATATTGCACCGTCGGTATAAGAGTCGATTCAGGAATTGCGAAGGCAATTTTCTTTGTAACTCCATAACTTTGAGATAAAGAATATATGTGCTTCCTAGAATAATGTTTACATCGACAAACAATATTTTACATAACATTATTTGTTGAAACTGGTAGTAACTTAAGGCAAGCGTATTTGTCATGCAATACTTAGTTGGTCCTCGTGCATGCTATTTAGCATGATATTTAGCATAATATTTATTAATATACTTTATTGGTAAGAAATCGACAGTTGGATGTCTTAAATCAAATACTTAGTTATTAAAGTTATGTTCAAAAAGTTATGAATTGGATATTTTTATTTTATAACTTAGTAATTGTTCCAGTCATTTAAAATCTACTGTATATCGAAAACGACACAATACTTCCGAAAAAGTCGTTTTATTTAATCAACCTGTATACCACTTACAGCTTTTACATATACACGTGCATATATTAAGGCATGGAGTTTAGAATGCCTACCTACATAATCAGGACTCAATCAGATACCTAGCATACGTTAGTCAATTGGATGGCACATAGATCGTCGTATAATTATTGGTGAAATTGATTGGCATATATCGATGTACAGGATATAGAATGCATTCAATGGCCATAATGAACTTCTGTGAAACGGACAGGTGGGATATTGGATTAGCTTCTAGGCGAGCTTGCCTTTCAGGCAAAGTAATTACACTGATACTACGATATGATTGGATAATTTTCCGATAAGGTGACGAACCCAATCATGGACAGTTTAAGAAAAAAATTCGCCAGTTTTTGATATTTCACTGATAAATGTAAAAATTCTACCGCCAAGCGTGTTAAATCTTGAATGTCCTATCCTTCTTCTACATTTCAAGCGTATTGCAGAATAGATACTCCTATTGGTTTCTTCATAGTTAACAAATTAAAACTAGATGTTTTTTCTCCAATTATGGACGGCAGTTCTCCAGTAATGGATCCCCCATTATGGACAGTGAAATAAGTTTAAAATTTTACTTTTAAAGCCAACTGATACGCAATGAGTCAATTTTATACACCATAAACACAATTAGTTTGGGTTATTTTAACATAGGATTGTTTCTTGTAAATTTTGGTTTTGTAAATTGTTCCTTGTCCATCATAGGAGGTAGGCAGTTTTTCGGGTCCAGTAATGGACACTTGCAAAATAACATCATTTCTTTATATCTTTGGAGCAACAAACTAGTATGTTTTATTACCTTATCTCATGCTTAATGCAGTAAGTAAAACGCATTCAAGATTACACCGTGCGTTATTTTTTTATTATTTTATACATGAACTCATCTCTCTTAGCAACATTACTAAGAATTCGTCTTGATATTTTTTTCAGTAAACTGGTGAATTTTATCTTGTCTCCAAATCCTTCAGAAATAACCGAATTAATTGAAACTTCAAAATTAAACAGCTCTACAACTCTAGTTTATGGTACATAGCCGTCAGTTTTTAGAAACGTATTTTAGATACTTATTTTTAAGGATTTGTGTTTTTTTGTCCATAATGGCATCACCGTCCATTATGGGGTATTTTACCTTATTACACCAGAAACTAATAGGTATTATATTCTAAGAACAAATTAAATTATTTTCTATGAAAATATTTTAATTTGTATTTTAAGTAGTCACACTACATTCATAAACATGAAATAAATGTCATATACAAAGAAAAAGTGACAAAGGCCTCCAAGTGTCGTGTAAGGTAACGCCATCTCTCTTTGCTAATAGCTTGTAATCACCTGAGTTGATTCAGCTAGGAGGTCGAACCATATCGTTCTACCTCAGGGATGGTTAGAGGGTGCCACGAGCCTTCGGAAATGTCATAATTATGCTTGGAATTTTCGACCCTTGCCTTCGTGACCCGATGGCCGAGCGGTTTAGGTATCCGTCCGGTAAACGGAGGACGCTGGTTCGGTTCCAGCTCAGGACACTTGGAGGCCTTGGTCACTTTTTGTTTGTATATGACATTTATTTCATGTTTATGAGGTATTATATTGTTATGTTAAATCAAATGCATTGGGTATCGATAACTAACATCGACACATGGCATCCTTGTTAATACCTACGATCATTTCCCTATTTTCAAATTAGTACCTGCAGATGAAATAAGTAACCAATAAACACAAGTTTTAGCGGTATAACTCTAGTGAATTCTGTATCTCGAATGAAAAGAGGTCTTGTTTTATGAAGCCCTATTGACTATATGTAGGTAACTTATTATTTTTAGTACCAAAGATTTAAATAAAACCCTATATGTATATATGTATGTATGTATACACTGGTTTTACCAGGGCTTTACCTATTTACTGAATATAATATTCAAATATCTTTCATAAATTACTTTGGCGTTGATTTAATCAAAATCAGAAGCATGCCGATAAGGAATGATCAACGTTGAAGTCATGGAAATTAAGCCGACTAGTTTTGTTTTAAGTGGCCTCCTCAAAGACAGAGCATTACTTTGAAGATTGAGAGCACAAAGGCTTGTCGACAGCTTTGCGGTGGTGACATCAATCAGATCATAATCATATCTGACCCCAGACGCAGGTTTCCTGGGGGGCGGTTAGACATTGATTTCCGTGGGTATTCAAATACGCGGATGTTTTAAAGATTTATTTCAGGCAGAGGTAAATTATAGGGTTTCATAGAAAATTTTCGAGCAACATACAATATTTATTTTTAATGCTTTCTTTTTCAAAGAATAAATTATGATGAAAGTTATTTTTGTAGTATCATCATATCCATCAGTTCGTTTGCTTCTATATCACACAAATTTAATCACTAGACAATCACTAGATAACAAAACAAAGATCCTATCTAGCGGCATTTATAGTAAGGTACGTACTATAATTGCTTTCCGCAATTTAGGGATGATTTCCACAGTTAAACTATAAGTATATTATTTTTTGCGCAGGGCTCAAAAACGTTACCAGAATCCTTTTTTTATGCAATCAATGAGGAAGAAACTTGTAGCGAAATAACATGGCATTTTGCTTGTGGCTTTTTATTTGGTTTTGATGTATTCGTATTGTATGAAAGTTTATGATCAAAATTAGGTATTAGAAGAAGCATTAGTTAAGGTGCATAATGGCACTGAATTGTGGTAGTGAATTAATATGAATAATTTTATTTTGCTTAGGTAAATATTTTGTCTTTAATACTTAAGACTATTGGGTACACACAAAGGCTCTTTTTCTTCTCAAATATTACTAGTTTTTATCTGATAGTTTGATAAATGCGCTTTTCTACATTTGCCTTTTCATTGGAATCGTTGCGATCGGAGGATAAGCTAAAGAACAGAGTATTGTAGCCGCCGTGCAGGATCAGGAGCCGACGACTTATAAAAACTTCAATATAAGTAGATTATAATATATTTTAAATAGGTGCTGGTTTACAAGGGTGACTTGACTAAAACGGTATAAGTATGGAAGTGGTGTTTAAGGTAGCGAAGATGATGAAAGAGTGATTTTGCAAGATTTGAGCTGTTAAAAAGGTTAACTAAGTTAGGTGCTCTCATCATTGGCCGCGATACATCATAGGTGGTACGCTCCTATTCGCTGTTTATGAATCTTTACGGAAATAGCCGAGCGATAAGTAAGCTCTATACAAATAAAAGGTTGCGTTCGCAACAAGTATGAAAAAGCAAAGTAAAAGAAATATGGGTAAATAAACCGTTTTCTGAATAAAATGTATCTAATTCTCGTGATGAAAAAGCTTTAATGAAAAACCTTGGTAGCGGTAAGGCTTGCGACGCTTAATCCGTAGATTGCGTTTTTTCACCCGGCTTCGAACAAGTGTGTTTCTCGGAATCTATATACGGAATACCCAGTAGCTTTCCTGTGAATTAAAACATAGTAAGTTTTATAAACAACACTAAAAGCAAGGCGCTGATCTTATTGGAAACCAGCCGGCGTATCACGCTGCCAATTTTATCACTTATCCACGTGGATAAAGCATCCGTCACGCTTTAGCAAGTATGTCAGTGTGAGAGTGACAGATGTCTTATCCACGTGGATAAGTGATAAAATTGGCAGCATGATACGCCGGCAGATATAATCTGTAAATCGTAGAAATATTAGTATTCAACAAGAATATAACAAAACTATAGACCAAATATATTAAAACGTGTATTTTTTTAAAGCAGTAGTTATATAGTGGATTAGCTGTATTTTAATCCAATAATACTCAGACGGCAGTCGCTTTCATTAAATTAGTGCCTACGCTAATTATTATAATTAAGCTGGGAAGCTGGCGCTTCCTTAGCGAGACGTGACCAAAACCCGAAACAAACGCTAACTGTAAAGTAATTAATATTTAAGTATTTATTCGTCCGTCATAAATGAACAAGCAACTCTTCAGTTTGAGCAACTCGCTTAATAACAATCTGTTACAATTCAACTCAAGTGAGCAAGACAAGCGCCGCAATCAAGCCCTTAGCTGGGCGTTATTTCGGCATAATCTTGCAGACAGCAAACACAAACACGAGTCCGCAAACAAGTGAAAACCACCCCACACTAACATTTGCTAAACATAACAGGAAGCCGCAACTAGCGAATATCAACAATTACTTTGAGCAGAATCAGTGGTCCGAAAGTGAGCTGCGATACTTGACTACACTGTACTATTTGACTAAGCACCTAACTCAATACAATGAGCAGCCAGTCAGGGACAGGCATATTGTTCCCTCGCGGCTATGTAAATAAACAAGAGGATCTTCTACAACTAATTAAAGGTCGACGATACATGGCTCACTGAGTAGGGAACGTTGTCTCTACTCGACCATCTCGGCTGTGGTCACAACCAACTTGCCCATCTATTATTATTAGTTAATAACTATAGGATATGCTTACGCCTCACATTGTTGCACAAAGCGAAGGATGTTGCATTGCTGAGCTAATGTGTTTTTGATTGTTTCGATGCATATTCAGGAGAGGGCTAAGATACATTTTATAGACTGTTGTATTTATATGTACTTATTTATTTGGAAATGTAAAATCAATGCAGAAATAGCTGTGAAAGAGGTTTAGAAATCAATAATCATCACAATTTATTAAAATGTAATGTACTTACTTCCCTATCGTTTATTTAACCTATTTGTGTTTTGTAATAATTATAATTTACACCAATTTAATTAAATGGAAATGCATCTCTAAGTATATAATATACATATTATATTATCTACGCTAACTAAGAGCTGATCTTACGATGTGGTTGGGACATGGTTGTGGCTTGTGGCAACGCAGTAAATAAACATTAGCAATTACTAGCCGTGACCTTATCTTGATATCTTGAGGAAAGAATTGATAAATATAGTACCTACCTATTAATAATTTACAGCCGCTGGTAAGAAAGCGATGCACACCTTTCGGCATCAGCGCCCTTTAGTTCCCTTTGAGCCATCTTAGAAGTTGCATTTTGTGAGGGCCCATCTTGTCGAGGCTAACACCGTCTGAACATAAAATACGATACAAACTTACCGTTTTGTTAGGCAAGCGTCACCCTCCTCTCGTAGCTCAATACCACTTTCATAAAAACTATAGTCTTTACACCCAGCGTACGTCACATGACATGGGAAATGACAGTACCCGGTCGGTATAACCATACAGTCTGACCAAAAAGAGTAGAAATAAAGTGGCAACATTTCAAATCAATATGTGTGGGAAAACGGGACGACACTACGATTTTGCCACTTATTAATTTCTACTCTTTTTGGTCAGACTGTATGTTACATGTCATTAAAGTGTCAAATCTGTTCTGCACGGAATGGTATCGGCCCGCGCACGCCTCCCAGAGGTCCGTAAAATTGGGAAAAACCTAAATAAACAATAATTTATGAGAAATTATTTTTTTATCTACATTAGTATAGTAATAGCGAAAACCTTTCAAATGTATTCGCTTTAAAATATACTTTTATGTGAAAAGTTTTCTCTTTATCGTCACAAAATCGTAGCATCAGAATAAGCCGTAGGGAGGGCTGGCGAGAGTGAAATTTATAACCTCCGCTCCGCTCCGTTCATTACGCAGAACCCCACTCTTTAGCTACAATTACCTACTAAGCTATTCTAATGTACCTGCATCTCCCTACTAGCGCAGCAATAATACGCTCTAATACAATTTACTGGTCGACAGATGACATTTGTTTCAATATAGGCTTCCTTTTTTTGTAATTTATGATCAAAGTAGGTTACTTACTTATTTGTTTAAACAGAGCAAAGTTTTGGTTTACCCCTCGTGCTTATGAGATCATGTAAGACTCTCATAAGCGAAAGATACTACGTCTGCACTTGAGTTTTGCAAGTAAACCAACATGGGAAAACTGGGCGCACAATTGCTAATTAAATAAAGAATGACTGGCACTGGCCACTTCCGCGTCCATTGCCTGTTAAACAAGGATATATCGATGCTGAGTAATAATGTAATACTTATCAATCCAGGATATCCAATCGTCAAATCAGCTTCTTTTTATGAACTGTCAAAACGATTTGTTAGTATGGAATTACTATGAAATACTGAATGACGTCAGTCAATTCATTTACTTTATATCTTTCTCTTTGACTTATTAAATAGAAAGTATGTTTTAATATCAAAATATTGGCTCAAAACACAATTTTTACAAATTATATTTTTTGGTTGGCCTCGACGTAGTTGTAATCGCTTCGCTGGCTAAGTTTGTTCGCATGTTGTCTAATTATTGCCAAATAAAATGACTAGATGACGTTGGTGGACTAGGAAAATGTCACATCCGTTTCGTTGTTCATTAATATAATATACTTAGTGATAATAAACCTATATGTTAAGCTCAAATACGTTCAACAAAACGCAATCATTGTGCCAACAGATGTGACATCTGACATCCATGTCACATCACAAATGTCATTGTATGATTTATTGAATATTCATAATATATGGATATTAAATATTTTAGAATCGCAGCAGCAATGCGAGTAGAGATACAGAATTAATAACTGTATAAATTAATAATTGTATATGACCAATGACCTCATTCATAAAATTACCAGTTTAGGTGACAGAAGGCGAATCCAATTTGTAAACATTAAATGTGCTAAGGAAAAGAATCTTTCCGATTTTCAACGGGACACGGCTGAAGGGGCGAGCTGGTTTCGACTGCGCCCATGCATCTCAATTGTCCAGAAAGTTCATTCGAAGATCATTTTGCTTATAATAATCTGAGTAATCACAGTGAATGGTTTGACAGTATTTCAGCTAACATGTAGAGAGACTTGCTAGCTTCGTCGGTCAGGCTTCGTCTTGGACACAATGCGGATAGTTAGGCCGCCAGGTGTGGCACTTTGGATTACGTTTTTATAATAAATTAATGATAGTTTGTATTGTTTTGGTAATATATTTTCTACTCGTATACTACTCGTTTGGTACTCGTATAAACCTAAACTGAGATAATAAATGAATAAAAGGAAATAATTAGTGAAACTCTGACATAAGTAATAATTAATGAGACTAAATGCGTTTTCACATTATCCGATCCGATATCGGATGTAGGACTGATACCCCATACATTACAGGCGCTATCTTGGATTTTTTCCATTTAAATCCTTCCGACATCCGATATCGGATCGGATAATGTGAAAACGGACTAAGACAATAGATACCTTGTTAGTGTTATATACCTATGCCTATGTATATCCCACCAAAAACATTCTGTAAAAAATAGCCGTCTCGATGGAGCTGCTTGTTTATCTCTAAAAAGTACATAAAGTTCCTTACTGCGATTTCTTTATTATTATAGTTAACTAGCCTTTGCCCGCGGCTTCGCTCGCGTTAAATTCGAAAATCTCTCCACAAACTTCCTCCATTCTAAGGAAGTGGGGGATATAAAAAGAGACAAAAAGTAGCCTATGTCACTTTCCATCCCTTCAACTATCTCCACTTAAAAAATCACGTCAATACGTCGCTCCGTTTTGCCGTGAAAGATGGACAAACAAACAGACACACACACTTTCCCATTTATAATATTAGTATGGATGTTGTGTGACTTGGCCGTTGAAGTGTAGCGGTACTGGCGACAGATTGGTGCAATGGTGTCATGGAGCACCTGGTTATAAACTTCTTTATACCCTTGTGTATAAAGAAGTTTATAAGTTTCATATTCGATGGTCCGAGCTAAGGTTCGTTCGACGACCTTTTTCGATTGTGTGTCTGTTTTTACGCGTAAGTACGCGTAAAAACCGCTGCGCATAGTAGTCGACCATACAACCCGTACTTGCTCGTACGCCTATCACCCACTTGACGTCGCGCCAACACTTTATGGAAAAAGCGGGTTTTCGACAACTACCAATAAGATTTTAGACATTCAAAAATCTTCAATAATACTCAACTGTTTCGGTCGCACTCGTTCAAATATAGGATAGGATTGGTATGAGCGAGACGGTCAGGAGATTGATTGTCAACATGATATCTATCATAAACACCGTTCGAAATGGCCTCATTAAAATCTAAATTTTAAATATATTGAAAGTAATATTACTAATCATTGACGTCACGCTCAAAATGAAAGAGATAGAAAATTTGACAGTATGGTACTCTTTTGCATGATTGTCATAATTCAAAATAAGAACGATGGCTTGCGTTGTAAACAGGGACTGAAACATGACACGGGCCCCTAGCGTCATCTATATAGTTTTCACTGTATCACTTGTAATGCCGTTGAACTACCGCGTGCGTATTTAAAAAAAAAACGACATTTTTATTCAAATGACACTCTTAGTGACATCTAGTGACATAGATTTACGGCTGCCAACGGGGTACGGTATTTAGTATGGACTCTGCTGGTCCTTTATAATCGTCCTTGCTACTGTCCATATTTTTCTTCTAATTATGTCGTGCTTTATTTCGTGCACTGCATTAAATATTTTATTTTAAGTATAGGAAACTAGCCTATTGTCAGTGTCAAGTGTCAATGTCACTGTGGTGAAGCAGGTCACAGCCGTCATTGAAGATGACGTGACAGAGGCGTCGGTCCGTGCTCGGCCCGATCTAGATTCTAGCGAGACATCCTTATAAATGCAATGCGGTCGCCGTTCAAAATATATTTAAAATAGTTTGCACGTAAAACGACAACATAGACCCAGTTAGTACATGAACACGAACTAAACACGCGACTTGATTAAAGAACCCCGCACGAAATGTTCGGAAAAATCCGTTCGGTCGATTTTGCTGAAATTTTGTGAAAAGATAGCCTCTAATACTCTAATTAACTGTGCGAAGACGCAACCTTAATTAATGACTAGTTTTCAAAATATAACGATTTTAGGTTTAACGAAAAATGAAGTAAGTATATATGATGCTAATATGCACTTACTACCTTTTTCCCAAGGTTGATTTAAGATAAAATTATTTCATAGTAGTAATAATATGACGTATTATAATCCTAATTATCTAACGTGTAAATATATTTATATATATCTAAATATATTCGTGGCAATATCGGGTAAAAAAAATATTTGAAGGTTCAAGCTATCTTATACTACGATGTTAAACTGTACAACTAATAATTAGCTTATATCTAATTGTATTTACAACGCTACATTTGTGAATTAAGAATGCCATAAAGTGTTCTTAATGATGGGTACTTTATGTTCTCTTCATATTGGGCAAAACCTAAAAACCACAAGATTGCTGTTACGTGACCGCATGTACCGATCGTTCTTGCTCCACTTTTACAGGTGCAATAATAGCCCAATACTGGGTCTTCATTTTCAACGTTATTGTGTTCTAGGTCAAATGCAATCCACACATAATAAAATGCTGCGTTTCGAAAGCGCGATGTAGCCCTTATTTTTATAAATCCTGGCTCATTGAAGTTTCCATCGATTTCGAAAACTCGTTCGTCTTCGTCTTCCGCTGCTAGGTCGTTCATATGACGCAATGTACTATCTTGAATATATCCTGGAGATAGTTTAACTTGGTATGTACCAAATGTGATGGAGTGCAAGTACGCCAGGTCTAACCGTGGAAATAACGGTATTTGTGCAGGAGTTAGTGGGATCCATCGTGCTCTTCTCCGGTTAAGATTTTCAGCTTCAATCCGTGCCTGTACAACATTAATGTCTTCGACGCGACGGAGCATTGCATTGGCTACCTGGCCATTACAATCCGGCATTGTAATAGGTCCATAGTATTTATTTATGATAGCTCCAGTTATTAAAAGAAATGTGTTCAAATTCGGAACATGGTATGTCGAAATCATATGGCCAAAGAATTTAAATACATTTTTTAGATGACCGTTACGTGCCTCTACTACCCATCTCGTTTTTGTCACAATCCGTGCATAATTCGCGTCCTCAGTTGTTAGTTGACTTTGACCAGGTCTTAAAACGGGTGGCATTATTGTTTGTATACCTAATTCCTGTAATCTGGGGATTGCATCTCTGTAACCACGATCCACAATGAAGATGTCCTGTGGTTGTAATATTGGCACTCGTATCTACATTAATTACCTACGATTGTATATATTTATTGTAATTACTAATTAGGTACTCGGAACTTTAAAACATAGACTTTAAATAATGATCCAAAGTGTTTGTTCTTATTACGGAAAACGACTACGCATACTAAGTATTCATCGTAGTCTTGTAGTGTAAGTAACTTTGTCAACAATATTTTAAAAGCCTTGTGAAACGATTTATATATATCAAGAACATTTTAATATCGTAATAAAATTGACTTCGGGAAAAAGGTAGTAAGTGCATATTAGCGTCATATATACTTAATTCATTTTTCGTTAAACCTAAAATCGTTATAATTTGAAAACTAGTCATTAATTAAGGTTGCATCTTCGCACAGTTAATTAGAGTATTAGAGGCTATCTTTTCACAAAATTTCAGCAAAATCGACCGAACGGATTTTTCCGAACATTCCGTGCGGGGTTCTTTCGCCCGCACCATAAAGTATAAATATGAGTCTTCCCGGCCGTGGCCGTAAACTGCGCCTTCTAATTTGTTTACCGCGAGCAGGTGTCGCGGTCTTCTCCGCTCCAATGTTCCTTTACTTGTTCACAAGAATGTGTTCCAAATATTAAAGGGCTCTTTAGAAAAATCTACTTACTGAACAGTTCTTTTGTTTTCGTTAAAGTGGATTCTAACGGAATTGCAATCATTTTTATTGATTTTTTTATTTAACTGTAACAAAATCACGAACGAAAATTAATAGAAGTAATAGATCGAAACGTATGAATTCACGAAATTTTCGTGTTTTTTAGGGTTCCGTACCTCAAAGAGGAAAAACGGAACCCTTATAGGATCACTCGTGTGTCTGTCTGTCCCTCTGTTACAGCCGATTTCTCCGAAACTACTGGACCAATTTACTTGAAATTTGGTACACATATGTAAACCTGTGGCCCAAAGACGGACATGTAATTTAATTAAATGAAATTTAATGATAGGGGTCACTTTTGGGGGGTAAACTTGAAAATTAAAAATCAAAGTTATTAAAACTATATTGTGTTATATATCAAATGAAAGAGCATTTTATGAGCATTTGAAATATATTTTTTTTTAATTTTTAATTTTTGTACTTTAGGAGTAATTTAAGAAAATAGACAAAAATGACCATTCCCCCCTTATCTCCGAAACTACTTAGCGTAAAATTTTCAAAAAAATACACGAGATAGCCCTCTACCTGTAGATTACAGGAAAACCTATTAGAAATCTACAGTCAAGCGTAAGTCGGACTTACGAGAAAAAAACTCAAATTAAGATTTTCACTCACTGACGCTGCAAGCAGTTACTAAACGTCTTAAAATTTTGTAAGCGTGATGGACAGGTAGAAAGAAATTCATTTCTGTCTTTTTCTTTTTAGAAATTGTTCAATTTTTTTTTTCATTTGCCAAAATGACTTAAGTTCCTACTAAAAAGGAGGCGCTTAAGACCGTTTGTAAGTGGACTGAGCAAAATTTTGTTCAAATCGGTCCAAAAAAGGTCTCTGTTGACGAAAACATAGAATTTGTGGCAACGACAGCCCAAATCTGAAGTCCATTTTGCTCTATCTCTTATCGTTTCCGAGATATATACGTAAAGTCTTGTAAGTGCGAAAAGTTAACTTTGCCATCACAGTCGTTCAGGCGCTCATGAGTTCTTTGTATGGAAAAGTCGAAAACCGACTCGCACTTGACCAATGTTCATAGAACGTGTTGTGGTTTTTTACGCGGGTCCGCGACTGACGACGTTCGAATGTTTTGTTCGGAAATGTTTGAGGGTTGTTTCTTTGAAACGTCGCCGGTGGCGGGTGGTTCGACGGGCGAAGGTCACACGCCGCACGCGACGGTCTGTATTCGTTTTGTACAATAGCAACGGACGGCGGGTGGCGTCTTGATATGGAAAATGACTGACTTCACTAAAGATAATGATGAACTCATTGAGGTAATACTAGAGAGGACACTGCGAGCAAAACGTTTGCGCTACAAACATAAGTCCATTGGACTTATGTTTCTGCCTGCACACAAATAAAATGTAAAAATGCCTTCCTGCGCAACAAGATGCTGTTTAAGCCATACGAGAAAATCGAATAAAACTGACGTGTCACATTTCATCGGTTAGTATACACGCTATGTTAATCGATCTTTATTTAAGTAATTATTTCAATGAAGGGACGCGCTCCTCAAACGCGAAGCTATCGCTGCCATTTTGTTGAACGAAATCATAGATTAATCGCATCATAATCGCACAGACTTGACATGTAGGTAATGAAGTATAGTAATTGTGATTATATTCTGTTTGTAATATATAAAAGAGAAATGTTAAATTTATTTCACGTTATACTTATGAATACTACACAGTTCTAACACGAGTTGTAATCGATATTTTCATACAATAATAACCTATGATTTTCTTCAAGGGCAATTAAAGTAGGTATATGAAAAAAATCAATAATGTATTTTTGTTTCACTTAGTAGAACTTAAACATAGCACAATGTATGATAGTGCTAAAATTAAACTACTTACCCCCTTATTCATAAACGTTCACTAAAGTTATCAAGCCGATAAAGTTCGTTTGTCCCTTTCTATCACACCAATACGCCGAAAAGGGACAAACGAACTTTATCGGCTTGATAACTTTAGTGTGCGTTTATGAATAAGGGGTTAGTATTTTACAAAAAGTATAAAAAAGGTCTACACTAAGAGTGTCGCGTCTAGGTGGTCATTGGTCAAGTCTTACTCTATGACACGGTACCTCCCCACGCATGCGCCGCGCGCTGCCGGCCGGAGCACAGACTTTGTTTGGGGTGTAATTTCTAGTATGTTAGTACATAGTAATTCAATGGATGAATTGTACTTCTGTGATCTGTTTTCGATATACTTAATCGAATATATGATGTAAATTTTTCTTTACTACAATGAAAGTGTTTGAGTACCAAGTTAAAAATTTCACTTTCTTTTTGCCGGTTTCATACAAAAATATCGTTTGACTTTCTCTTTTTTTGGGTAATATCAATATTTATATGGAAGCGGATTAAGTCGCGTATAATCTTCTTCCTCTAAGAATTACAATGTAAGTATTTTTGCATTCATTTTGATCAGAGCACAACACAACAGTTCAAAAATCAGTCTACCAGAGCTTCTGAGTTCCGTCGCCGACGACGGGTGACCAAGGGTCAGAAAACCCACGCACCCGCGACCGACAGCGTGTGGTACAGCGGCACATGCGGCTCACATCCAAACATTCCAAACGCCGCCGGGCGCGTGTGACTGGCCAGAGAAACCAGGGCCTTAGGGCTAGGTGATTATCGCCGCGCCGCAGAGGACGCGCTGAGGGGGGGGCGGTACCTACAGCAGTTGTAGTTGTATGCATACCTAGCTCACGCACACAGACGCGTCCGCTGGCGCCGCCAGGGGCGGCTCACTCCGCTATCCTATCGCCGCGCTACAAGTATATCCTGGCGGCCGCGAGCTGTGGCCGCGAGTTCGCGGCTTACTCAGGGGTGGCGCACATTCTCACGGAATGCACGTTCGCACTTTCTATTGTTACTTTACGTCGCGACGTTTCTTAAGCGATGTCCGCGGGTGGAATGGCTAATAATACTTACTTAAATAGACATATTGAATAAAATAAATACCAAAAGATATTCTTATACAGATCTACTGATTAAGTCCCACGGAAAAGTTCAATAAGGCTTGTGATGTTGGAACCTTGAACAAAAATATATAAATACAGCGTATATACCTAGAAAGTACTCAAGACTTGAATATAATAATATAACATTTAATGTGAGTATTAATTCGTTTGGATCCATTGGTAACCCTATCACCGGACGCCGCGCACGTACGGCTCGTTTCTTTGTAAGAATGTTGTAGGTATTTAAAAAGGCGGCATTTCGGAAACATCAAAGCAGTGGGCCTTCTTTACTTGTGCTATTATATATTCTGTGGCGCCGTGCCGGTGTCCACGTGCGCTCTCTGCAGTGTGCGCTGCCGCTGCCACGAAACGTTTACCTACTCCGTGTAATACTGATAAAAGAAAGTATTGACATGAATTCACACGTTTCGGAAATGACTGTAGGTATTTTAAATATTTTAGCACAATATGTTTTTTGCCTCTTATTGCCTAACGAATTTTCCGCACTTGTTTTTTAGGAGTCGATAGAACACAAAAGAATAGAATAGAAGATAGAATTTAAAGGAAAAATGGAAAAATTCACACCTCCGGCAGGACTCGAACCTGCGACCAGAGGCTTTACCGGAGCCGTCGCTCTCACCAACTAAGCAACGAAGGCCTGCCTGGATGTGTGTGAATTTATCCATGCCTTCCCTCAATGCTTAAAAACGCCCTAGGATGGCGTATAGCGACATCTACCCGTAGGATTGCATCTTATCAGGCACTGAGGCCTCAATGTACAGTCAACCAATTGGAACCCTAGGCCACTCTACAACCATGTCAAAATGACAAGTAGGAAGAGATTTCTTATAATCTGATTTATAACGTCACTATAACATAGTTCTACAGTAGCCTAGGTTCCAATTGGTTAACTGTACATTGAACCGATACACTTTAGCACAACTAGCTGAACAGAACAAGTGTAGGAACTATTTACCTATAACAGGTTATAAAGAAATAAGCAACCTTCATCCTTGTGGTAAGCAAAATCTTTTACTTAAAAACGTCACATTTATATAGTCTTAAAACAGACGTACTGTAGCTTTTATCAAAGCAAGTGATACTCGTATGAATATGAATTTGTATTTTTCACATAGGAAGTTCAGATAGGTCTTTTGTTTGGACGATACGCGTAATTTGCCTATATTGTTTGCTGACATTCGTCATTTGATTATAATCAACACATGCGGGTACAATCAAAATGGCGTGCTTAATATGGAAATATTAATGCATAATTATTGTATTCGTCCGCTAACGTAGGTTAAGTTCTCCGAAAACCTACAAATATTTTGCAACCTTAGCTTAAATTTTTGTTATACTTTAGTCATTATACATTCTTGTTAAATAGTTTTGGCACTTTTTTAAACTACGGTGAAGGCCGTCAAAATTATTACCAGTTTTGGACATATTCACATAATTTGTTAGACCAAGTAGAGAAGTAGATATACATACATAGTATAACACATTTTTATAAACTACCCACAAAGTCCTTTCATTTGATACGGTATGATTAAACGGTCGATTGCGATTTCAGCCCCGAGTTCGACATTGAAATGAAATAGCGCTCTTAAGTCTATACCATACTTCCTACGTATGCGTTTATTATATTTCTAAATATGTATATATACTCAAACGACTTCACAGTCAAACTAAGTTTTGTGGAGCATAGCATTGTCATTATATTGTACTTCTTGTTTTTAATAAATAAATAAATAATAATATGCAAAATAAAACTGGCTACAAATATATATAAATCAAACCACATATAATCCCCGACACACACATAGAAAGCTAATTACGACGTCGTGTTTGAAAACACAAGCAAATAAAAGGAAAACACCGTCCGTACATAAAAGCTAGAGACCGGGGCTCAGGTGTTTTCAAGTCTGGCCTCCATTTCTCAAAGTGAATCCACGGTGCGGGCCGTATTTTATAATGACACGGGGAGCTTGTGCTACACCGACGAATGTTGCCCACTCAAGGATTAAGGGACAGGATGTTACTATTTTTTTTCTGCGGCTTGCTGACGTAACAGAACACTGTGTTTTTTTCTTTTACTTTAAATACATGTAATATTTAAAGTAAATTAAAATATACAAAAATTTAACCTTTTAAAAGTGACAGACAGGTATAGGTAAAATACCCTAACAAACTAGTTTTAGATTTTGTCCCAAACAGTTCAATTTTTATGAAAAACAGCTATTATATGTGTATGAGAATATTTAATGCCCTTCCAGAAAATATAAAACTTTTACATTTAAACTCATTTAAGACACAACTCCAACTCTGGCTCAAACAAAAAATGTTTTATTCAGTAAATGACTTATTCAACATGTAAATATTAAATTTAGTACATAGAAAGTTTTATCATAATGTATCATAAAGTATTGTTATTATTAACCAAAAATGCCATTATTACCTAATTTTAAGTACCTAAACATTTGCATGCTTAACTAGCAAAATATGTCTGTTCAGAAATATTGTTAAAATAACACCTTATTGTACCATATTTTTCGCAAATAAAGAATATTATTATCATTATTAACAATTACGATTCTAATGTTGATTTTCCGAATCATAATGGGCCCCTATTACACACAGGCGATTACTGTGTTTAACGAGCGATCTGAAAAAGCGCGTTTGCTGAGCTCGAACTTGCTGTATGCTGGACTTGCACCAAATATATGAAAACATCAAAAAAACTGATATAGTAAATATTGCATAGTAAATATTGACTATTCTAAGGTTTACAGTTTTTACAGTGCTGCGCTCTAGCGGCAGATTATAACATTTTTATTTTATACTTACATATGTACATGTTCAAGTTTAATTATGTTTTAGTTGTCTTCATGTAGTACATAATTTACTAACTTACTAATTTAAACATCTATATTAATTTTTCCTCAGTCACCCGTTGACCACGAACGCTGTAAAGTGTTCGAAACGTCGGAATGAATTTTAAATTCATTATACGCGTTTTAATCCGTTTCCATAATTTTATTTCATTACTAATTTAGTTCATATACCTACATAAAATAATTATAACCTTAAACCTTTACTATACAATGTATAATTCATAATTTTAGGGGAAGAGCAGCGCATCCCAACACAGTCATTTAGGTATTTGCTTACCGGGTGGCTCCACCCCCAGCATTACGTACGTTTTACAAGTAAATAATTTTTGCATTGGAATTTTATTTATTTATTTATTTTACTGAGAAACAAACGGTCATATACAAAAATGTCTACAATGATACTGACTACTTTTTTGAATAACAGTAGGTAATTCTCCCTGTTACCGCCCGGGGTTGTTTAACCTCGACCTTCTCAGTAAGAATGTGAAGTGGTCTGTCTCCATATCAGCAATAAGAGCACTTAAACGCCAAATGATGTAACGAGGCTAATTGCGAATACTACAGGACTTGTTTAAAAATCCCAGCTAGCTTAATTAATGCTTTCATGAGAGCACCTGAGACCGGAGCCACTACTATGAGCGTATGACGATTTAGAATACTTTACTCCATCTCGTTAACGTCGCGGAAAATTAGTTTCAATTTCAATTTCGTTTATTTCACATATACTTAAGCTTACAGTGTAATACAACCAAAACACTTATATGGTAAAACACACATATTATTAAACAAAATAAAAAATAGCATATCGAAAACCAGACACGAGACACGAAATAAAATCTAACAAATAATAAATCAAATAAATACAAAATCAAACAAATACAACATTTAATAAATATTTATGTTAAAAGCCAACATAGCATACCTAACGAACTTGCCTAATTTGTCCGCAAATATGTCGGCATCCGGGATCTGAGTCTGTAAGTTGTTAATGACTATACTTTAACTGTACATATATATCATAGGGAGACCGGGATAAGTTGTGACTGAGGTGAGTTGTGACAGAGTCGATTTTTGAGAACGTATCAGCAAGTTCACAATAGCGCGCGTTTGCTAGGTCAAAACTTGAAGTAGAAAACCAGCGCTGTTGCGAGCTTGCTAATAGTGAATAAATAAATAAATCAATTTAAATTCAGGCAAAAGACCCATATAAATAAATAAGTTCTCAAACGTTGTCACAACTCTCATCTGCAAAGAGCGGAATTCTTCATAGTAAAAATCAAACTGTCAAAGGGATTGACCTAACTGTTTTATCGACTTATCAATGTTACAGAATAATATCGCATTAGGTATCCATAATCAACTTAAAAGATTATTCTGTAACATTTGACCTTTTTGATAAGCAACTTGCATCTCCATATTAAAATAAATCATGTCAGCGTTACGGCTACCTAATGATTCTCCGACAATTTATTAGCCGATTATTGATTCGCCGACAACGATTCGCCGAATGCCATTTAGCAGAATAATCAAATTATCGCTGTCACGTTTGGTCGAATAACGTTACGTAGAATCTTGGTTCGCATACAGTCCAGTTCGCTTCTATGCAAATTATCCGAACTATTATTGGATATTTTTCATTTAGCAAAGTAATATTTTTGTTTAGGCCACGATTAGTCGAATAACGTTTCACATTTTAAAATATTTTCGAATGAATGAATTATCACTGTTGTAAAAAAATTACGCACTTAATAGACACTTTTTTTTTCTTAAACAATGTATAATGTGAAATTCTTTTCGTTGGGGTAATAATTTACATATTCAGGCAAATTACATTAAGTTCTTGAACATAAAAGTGCTAATTTCCGAATGGGAGAACTAAAAAATTTAAAAGTAAAAATTTGGTGAGTTGAAAACAACAATACATAATTTACTAAAATTGATCCTTAGAATCAGAACATTTTGACACGTTGTAATAAATGTGAGTTTCTTATAAACGATCTAATAACTAGATTTTTGAATCCGCAGAACAGTTAGTACGAAAGTTCCAGCCAACTCACCAAAAAAAACCAAATGATCAGTCGACCTATTGTGCTTCGACCAATTTTTTGTCAGCCAATTTTTACAATTAAGTTAAATGATTATTCGACGCAAAGTCAATCGGCGTATCAAATTTCTGCTTACTGACTCCGTTTACGAACGAATATTATGCGAAACTATAAGTGTGCCGTTCAGATTTGAGGAGTTCGGTTCTGACCATCATCTGCAGTTCCACTGCACCAAATGTCACTATTCTGGACGTAAGTGCATGCTGTTCTTATAAAAATACCAAAGTCACTATAAGCGTGCCGTTCAGATTTGAGGAGTTCCGTTCTGACCATCATCAGTAGTTCCACTGCACCAAATGTCACTGTTCTGGACGTAAGTGCATGCTGTTCTTATAAAAATACCAAAGTCACTATAAGCGTGCCGTTCAGATTTGAGGAGTTCCGTTCTGACCATCATCAGCAGTTCCACTGCACCAAATGTCACTGTTCGAACAAACATAAAAAAAAACAGACGAATAGAGAACCACCTTCTTTTGAGAGATTTGAGGCGGCGGTTAAAAACGTACCTCAAAGCCATAGAGAAAAGGGTACGGTAGTCTAGATGGCGTTACACCTTTGGGGAACGCTCGACTAGATGGCGCTAATATGTAATAATTTTTGACATTTTAACACATATCATGCTAACAATATGGGCCAAATTGTCAAAACTGAGGTTCAAAAGTTTTAAGCTTGCGTCGAGAGATGGCAGTCTATGCACTGGGATTACACATTTTAATTTTACAGTAACTCTCTATAATACTCGATCCTCTTTGGTCACAGCTAACCTCGGTCTCCCCTAAGTGAACATCGCCCTTTGGGGCGCTGTCCAGAAAGTACTTTCTAAAACCAAAGATTATTGTTTTTTTAATAGTTGTACTTTAAAATAAAAGTTTTACATTAAAAAAAAGGAAAAAATGAATCAAAGATTGCAATCATTCTCCGTGACTACACGTAATTTACGCTATAGAGTAACACATTCTAAAATATAGACTCATGGTAGAGGGTCTGTGCTTAATTCATAATTACAGCCTAGTGTGCGCCGTCATAAAGGAGGTGTTTGTTATCTCGTGCTGGCATTTTCATATAATGTGTTATGTACGAGTACCTAGCGTGCAATCTCTCAAATGCAGCAAAGTCAATTTTGAGATAAACGTTAAAAAGAGAGTTACATAATGACCATTTATTTTTATAGATATAAACATTATTTAAACATTTATAAACCATAAATGACAATCTCAAAAATTTAGAAACTTCAGTGTTTGCTAAAGATGAAATATATTTTCGAACAAAGTACTTAGGTAATTATTTTCAATACCAGTCTGCCGATTGAAAACCGATTGCATGTAATTATGCACCTTAGTGATGATTTAGTTCATGCATGTCATCCATACTAATATAATAAATGGGAAAATGTGTGTATCTGTTTATTTGTCCGTCTTTTACGGCAAAACGGAGCTCGGAGCGACGAATAGACGTGATTTTTTAGGTGGAGAGTGACATAGGCTACTTTTTGTCTCTTTCTAACGCGAGCGAAGACGCGGGCAAAAGTTAGTACCTATATATACTCGTACCGCTGGGGGCAAATGTAACTGATCCATTTTTTCCATTATCACACTATGATGTTGAGTTCTACATGTATCCACTAAACACGCCTACCATATATACCCGGTGAACACTGTATTTAATAATTCAAACATTATAAAACATGGACAAAATGGACCAGTTACATTCTCCCCTCCCCCTCCCCCGTCGAGATTGCCCCGCTGTACCTTATACCAGTCTGTAATGGCATCAAATAGGTATCGTTAATAATACACGCTATTACCAAACGCAAGCAATACTAAATGTACATACAGTGACTAAGCTATTTTTTCTAATAGAGCAAAGCAGAGGGGACGGCGAAACAAGGCTCATATCGTGTTCATAGTTCTTAGATAACTGAATAGGTACCACATTTACTGAGACTGCTAAAACTGTTGGTTCTACTTGGCTCTTCATCATAAAAGTTCGCCAATCCTTGGCTTCTGGTCTAACAAATAAATACATAATACATGTCAATCAATAGTGCAAACACGAACATCCTCCTAAAGTGGGGTAGTATTAGTAATCGGACACAATTTCGTACATAAGTACTTATTCCAAAATCAATTTTAGAATTTTGTTGTTTTATAAAGGGCTCCAAATTCAAAAACACTGATTTTTCAAAAACTCAAAAGCAAGCTGTCAAAACATAGGATTAAGATAGATAGATAGAAAGAAAGATAGATAGATAGAAGCTTTATTTTAATGCTGCAATAACACACAATTACAAATGCAACACAGAACAAGAAGAAGAAAAAAACTCAAACATACAATTGACTTAAAATTACGTACACATTAACTTTTATGATCCAACATCATCGCTTCAGTCAAGTCAATTCAACCAGCCAGATTTTGGGAATTGAGTTAAAATTTTGCATGTAATAACACTAATAACTTTGTGGAGACAAAGCGCAGCCTTTGTCATTCGTTTTTGATGTATCAAGGCGGCCTTTCCAAATTAATGAGACCCTTCTGCGAAGCAAACTCATATATTGTTAATGTAAGTGTAAGTTGTGCGCTATACATCTATTTACAACACACTGCAGCGACAACTTAAGCGCTAGTTCACTCGCCATATAAAATATTCAGTAGCAAATAGACGCGGTCCTATTATTACATACAAACCATTTCATGGCAGTTTCTCTTTGTTTTCCTTTGGTTATTGTTTTTCTTTTTAAGAGAACATCTATATTGCGAGTTTGTTTTGAGTGTAACATGTTTGTGTAGGTAGGTATATGTATAATTTTCTAACAATAACTTTTATATAATACTTAGCATATTAAATTTGCTGGACATCGACCTTCAATCGAGACAGTTGAGCTATATTCCCCACGCTGTCCTGAACCGAGTTTAAACCTTCTTAATTATATAACCTACGTACACAATTTAGTACCTTCGCAAAAGTATTTAATTTGGTTCACGGTGTTTCCTTTCAAACAACTTCTTGTAGTGTATGGTATTTCATTCCCAGGTTCCGAGAAACTCATTGTTACAAGACGAAATAAATCCCCGTAATCTCTGCATTGTAAGGCGTACTCGTATGTTACATCACTCCGACATCTATCTACGCTGAGATTCCAATAATTATATTGATCACATTAATAATCTAAGAGAATACTAATAATATGTCTTATAACCGACTGTACATTAGCATTTTACAACCAAAATGGTTGCTTGGAAAGTCACAAAATGAAATACTTTAGTAACCATTGTTGGGGAGGTCGAGCAAAATGAGAGTGCACTAAATAAGACCCTTTGAGGCAAATACCAACTTAGATAATGAGAATTTTCACCGGGAGAACGGGATTTGCAATTTGAACTTGAAACCTAGCGAACCCTTAACTTTAACATCGAAGTTTGTTTAAAATTAATGAGCCATAAGGAAATCAAATTGCAGAGTATGAGCACTGTTGTTTCAAGAGAATGTTTTAATTGAACTGCATAACAATGGAGTATATCTATTAGATTTTATTAAACATCTAAATTCGTTCGTTTGTTTTCAGTAGGCAAGTAACCGTTTGAGGGCGCAGTTCACTTTATCCATAGTATCCACACACTTAATGTTTATGTTATCGAGTAACTTCTAAATCGTCAATAACTGTCGGCTTTACTTACGGCGCTTTAATTTATCTTCTAAAAAATGTCATAAAAACTATCTACTGATAAAATAAGGACAATTCAAGAATGCTCAAAGAGATTGTTAGTCGCTAAGAATAACTCAATCTGCACGTACTACTTACGCAAAACAAGACATTTCATAAAAGAGCTCGGCTGAGTATTCGATTGATCGGATTAGATACATGCGAGTACACCTGGCACAGCGAAAAAGAATTTCATCGGCGCGCTGTTTATGTTTTATGCATCGCTTTAGCGCACTTATCCCACCCCACTCGCCCGGGCGAGCTCGCGGGCGCGGGCACTCCATTACAAGTAACACGCGGCTACGCGTAGCCGCAACGCTACCTGCTGGAAGTACCCCCCCGTGCCGCGTGAATATGTCACATGCCCAGCTATTTCACAGGATACTAGTACTAACGTACAGAATGGACACTGTGTCATACAAAACCGAAGTTTGTCAGCAGTTCAGCGTTGAATCGTGTAATCCCGTTCTGTTGAATGGCGCGATCAATTTCGACTAAGTATTTAGAGTTCTCAAAAATTGACTAGTCTTTCATTCATTATCTGTGGTAGCACGCTCAAGGGGATGTCTAAGTGCAACCAACCCTAATAATTGCTAAGTAACAATGCGAGCCGAACGGAGCCGGAATCGCCCGATCGAGACAGTGTCCGACCACTGGCAACAACCCCACTTCTATATGTGAGTAGGTAGGGTTGTGACACGCGCCCACTTTTATGTTGCACGTGTGTTAAGGTGGCTCGCTTTCCATACAAAAAACATCTACCATTTATTTAGTCACCGCACACTACAACTAAATAAAAATATGCGCATACATCTACTATACATTATCCGTCGTCGCGGTAGTGAATGAAATACATTGTTTCATACAGAAATCATGGACAAATCCTTGTGAATTTTTTATTAATTTTACGTAAATGTGCGTGCCAAATTTTGTGTACAGACACAGAGCCGTCATATTTCGCGCATTTTTAGTTGACATTGTCATCAGTGACATTTGGCTCTTGACAAGTAATTATTTAAAGATATTGGTTTAGTTAACTCAAGCAGACTCAGAAATAATGACGCATTTTGTCAACAAAGATACATATCGTGTATTTCGACACTGCTAATGTAAATCGAAATGGCGTCTCGGTCAAACGACTGACTATGATGCAGAAGATCGTGGGTTCGAATCCGAAGTTTTTTTTAATCATTTGAACTTTTATGGATTTATTAAGTATTTTTTTTATTTTTTTAATGGAATATTTGACTATTACTATATTGTTTTCCTATTTTTTATTTTCATACAAAAATACAATACAATCCTTTATTATGCCTTTGTTGATAAAATAAAATATTACACGTCTGGTATAATACATTATACATAGGTCATAGTGTGGGCATAGTATTAATAAAGTATTGCATTTACTGAGCTGGTTGACCTATGTTATTGTTGTGTGAATGTTTTTCTTCAACAACTAAATGGTTATATACAAGAATATGGGTAGCTTTTGCACATTGTAATTTTTCCTCAGTCACCCGTTGACCACGAACGCTGTAAAGTGTTTGAAACATCGGGATGAATTTTAAACTCATTATACGCGATTTAATCCGTTTTCATAGTTTTTATTTCATGAGTAACTATCGCGGTAACTGAAGACGATATTAACTAAATGGTTACAAATAATAATTATCATCCATATAATCTGGTCCAGGCAGGCAATTATGGTCGCGCGATAAATGATAAAACATCTGGCCGTCCCTATAATCGCACTTACTAATAGTGCGACAGGGACGGCCTGATATTTTATCGTCTATCGCGCGACCATGCTACCCGTGCTGTACTAGCTTTTGCCCGCGGCTTCGCTTGCGTTAGAAAGAGACAAAAGTAGCATATGTCACTCTCCATCCCTTCAACTATCTCCACTTAAAAAACATGTCAATCCGTCGCTCCGTTTGGCCGTGAAAGACGGACAAACAAACAAACACACATTATCTTTGGTGAAACAACGAATTCTTCCACTTCAGATTATAGAGTAACCAGCTTTTCCCATTTATAATAAACTAGCTTTTGACCGCGGCTTCGCTCACGTAAGAAAGAGACAAAAAGTAGCCTATGTCACTCTCCATCCCTTCAACTAAATCCCCTTAAATAATCACGTCAATTCGTCGCTCCGGTTTTGCCGTGAAAGACGGACAAACAAACAGACACACACCCTTTCCCATTTGTAATATTAGTATGGATTTGACATTATTATTTATATTTAATTAATTATATATGTATAGCCCAATTTCATCGGGAACAGCGTGTTATGTAATGGCGTCGTTGGTGTACAATCGTCTGTCACGCCGTGAAGGTGCGTTCGATTCCCAGGATTCTATTAACTTTTTGTATTTTTTTGGATATAAATTTCGTATTTTTTATTGACCGAGCAAGAATGGAGAGCCGAAGGTATCAATTTTATCTTAGAGAACCTATTGATATTTTTATTGTCATTTTGATTTTCTATTTATTAAGTTGAGATATAAAACACAACTTTTAATACCCTCGCTAAATATAATATTTCATCGAAATTACTCCTTAGATAAAAAAAGTCCACTTGAGTTTTTAAAGCATTACGTTACTCAGTTAACTATTGCATTTTCATTTACTAATTTAAGATTTCAAAAGCGATTTGAATACCCTTGCTCCATCGAAAATAAACAATTAGAAAAAAAAATCATTCGAATCGTAGTTTAGAAACTAAAATTTATCTATACTTTTTTGGAATTTTTAAAAATATCAGATTAGGATAATTATGTTAGAAATTCTGAGTTCGACGAACCCAAAAATTATTACCATGTAAGAGAATAGGTTTTTAATCTTTTTTGTGGAAAACGCTCAGTAACTACTGTACGAGTACATATACATTTATGTATAATAATAAAACAAAAAATAGTGTCTCATAGTGTTGTGTTCCTGCCGGTGAGTAAGGCTGCCAGAGCTCAACGAGGGTGTGGGGTGCTGACGACGGGAGGACTTACGGAACTAATTTGTTCCGTCTATTGTCCTTTGAGTCGTCGGCAACCCAAACCCTCCTTTGAACTTGTACACTCCTTTTTGCTGTGCACACGCAGCAAAGGGGAGTGTACAAGTTTCTAATGGGGCGGCAACGCGCATGCGACACTCTTTGAGTTGCAGGCGTCCATAGGTTACGGTGACCGCTTTCCATTAGGCGGACCGTATGCTTATTTTCCACCGACGTAGTATTAAAAAAAAGAGAAAAAGTCCTGGATTCGAACCCAGTACTTCCATGCAAATCATGCGATGGCACGTATTTACCGCAAGGCTATTTAAACAAGCTGTCGCCGCGTGAAATTATCGACTAGAAGGAATACAAAAACACTGTTTGTATGTGTGAGTGGTACTTAGAAATAGTGTAAAATAGTAAATTTATCTACATTAAGGGGATTAACGTTACAATGAGAAGTTGAATGTTTGTTGTAATACGTCAATTTTAATATTAAATGTTCGCGAAGCATAATTGAAAGTATATAAATTCCTGTAAGACTCCACAAAAAAAATAAGACTGGTAATTTGAAGATTAACGCCATCTAACGCAGCCTGAGCTTCGGGTAACCTAAGCGAGCCACCTTAATAAGCTTTTTTTTTGACGTTGCTATGAATGTCAGAATTAAATACATAATTATGCTCTTAGTACTTACAGTCGAGTTCATGTCCGTATACTTTTAAATAATTCATGAAATAATTGTTGTTAGTTATAAATAATCATACATTTTATAAATTTGACTAATGGCGAAAAGATAGGTAAGAAAGTACAAGAAAAATATATTTCAAAAAGCTTTAAAGATATTTTAAGCTTTATAAGAAAGTACAATTCACTTACACAGGAAATAGTATGCAATACTAACTTAATTTTATTTTTATTTACAAAGAGTGATATTTCAAACTTCAAACAGACTCATGCTAACGTTTCCTGCAAGCAATGACTCACATTTCTAATGGGGTTGACTATGTATGTAATGTAAATGCTTATACTCTACTACCCAACACTTTTATTCGGGGTGAAAATCAGTTTCGCAACACGTCCTTAATCATTCGCCGTAACACATAAAAGTGGCATTGAAATCGCCAACCCATTCAATATTCAAACTATCCCGGAGCCGCGCGACTACAGAATTCAAGCCGAAAGGGGCTGTAATATTAATGGCACCGCCTAAGGTATGCTCGGATTTTACTCATTAGGGGTATTATGTGGACGGTTTCAAAATGATAAATGAGTAAAGGACGCTAAAATGAGTAAGGCGACTTGTACCCTGTGTTTGTTAATGTTTTACAGCGGCTTACACGCTCCCGAGCGAGCTAATGAATCATTTCTATAATTATTATTACAACCTTCTCTATTTGCACAGTGTCAGCTTACTGGAGCAAAAAGACATGGTTAATTTGCTACCAAATAGAAAACATAAATGACGAGTAAGTTTAATTCATAAAGCAGTAGATAGACATTTGAATGTCAGTGAAGTATGACAAATACTCCATATTTTCTCATAAATCTATTCTACCAAGATTAGTACCTTTCCCATCTACTAACAACCGTATTTATTTAGTAATATGTGTGTGTGTCCATTGCTTTACAAATCGTTTTTTTATAAATACTTTACCTAAATGCAGAACTCAGTTCAGTAGATCAAGTGACTTCAACACGATATTTGAAAAGCCAGAAGCTTTCATACGACATAGTACCTATCTAATCACAAAGGGCCTGGAGAAAGTTCTCTAAATGAATTAACTCTTATATGTGTTCATTAACCTAGAGTGTTATTCTGGTGTAACAATTTGTTACTAAGTACGTTTATGTTAGTATTTGTCAATGTATCCCATCACCCCTTAAGTACTTACATACATTGCCACATAGGTACTTACATACATAGTTTTGTTTCGGTCAATCACTTAATTGTATAATCGATAATTACTTATTTATAATTATTTACTCATCGTAACCTGTCAGAATATGATATCCTGTATCCTTAGGGTCACTTGCACCACCGAAAATGGAGGGTTAACCCGAGGTTAACCCACCACTTTACATGGAAGTTGACAATTGACAGCCACTAACCTTGAGTTAAACCAAAACGGGTGGCACAAGTGGCCCTAGTATGGTTCGCTTGGGATGTAGATGGTTGAGTTAATTTTCCATACAAACTTTCACCTCACTTTGTAATTTTTTTTTAAATAACAACCTAACCACAAAATTAAAATTTTGAATATTTAAATCCCCGACCGCGACATAGTAGACCGATTTCCATGAAACATGGAACACTCCCGACTACTACGACGACTAGCTTTCAAACAAAAAAAAATCTAAATCGGTTCATCCGTTCGGGAGCTACGATGCCACAGACAGACACACACACAGACAGACAGACACGTCAAACTTATAATAACACCCCGTCGTTTTTGCGTCGGAGGTTAAAAACTGTCCTGTTCCCCTGAGCCGACCCGGGGCCTAACCTAAACTAATCCTCTGTCACTTGCCGAGTCTGTCTCAGCAGTTAAAAACTGTCCTGTTCCCCTGAGCCAACCCGGGGCCTAACCTAAACTAATCCTCTGTCACTTGCCGAGTCTGTCTCAGCAGTTAAAAACTGTCCTGTTCCCCTGAGCCAACCCGGGGCCTAACCTAAACTAATCCTCTGTCACTTGCCGAGTCTGTCTCAGCAGTTAAAAACTGTCCTGTTCCCCTGAGCCGACCCGGGGCCTAACCTAAACTAATCCTCTGTCACTTGCCGAGTCTGTCTCAGCAGTTAAAAACTGTCCTGTTCCCCTGAGCCGACCCGGGGCCTAACCTAAACTAATCCTCTGTCACTTGCCGAGTCTGTCTCAGCAGTTAAAAACTGTCCTGTTCCCCTGAGCCAACCCGGGGCCTAACCTAAACTAATCCTCTGTCACTTGCCGAGTCTGTCTCAGCAGTTAAAAACTGTCCTGTTCCCCTGAGCCAACCCGGGGCCTAACCTAAACTAATCCTCTGTCACTTGCCGAGTCTGTCTCAGCAGTTAAAAACTGTCCTGTTCCCCTGAGCCAACCCGGGGCCTAACCTAAACTAATCCTCTGTCACTTGCCGAGTCTGTCTCAGCGGTTTAAACGTAAAGAGGAGTTCTAACACAAGTAAGTAATTAATAAAAAAAAGTGTACTTCGAAAGGAAGTTAATAATGTGCTACTTACCATAAATTAATTCAGCACCCCCGATTAATATCATCAATATCAAATTGAAAGTAATTGAATCACATTCAAGGACATCGAAAAACATGACTGATGAAAACTTAGGCGTATCTATGGCAAATTATGTAAAGTACTTCAATGCATAGTTTCTAAGATATAAGCCAAAAACTAAAATATGAGACCTTCAAACCTCCCTGTCCTCGCCGGCTCAAGAGCTAAGTAGGACTTTATAATAGTTATGTTTAGCTCCTAACTAGACATAACAAGTTTATGAAGTCGAAATTTTTGTTCAATGCATTCCTCTTAACGATCATTCATTTCCTAGCCTGTAAATGATACAAGGTTTATCGAAAGCCTGAGCTGTAATTATTTTAATATGATGTCATGTGTTAGACCAATATTGAGCGCGTCCGACCAGCCGAGCCGGTAAACATTAATAACCAAGGGTGTTACGCCACCAAGCATGCAATCGGCTATTTAATTAAAATAACTAACTGCTCAAACATGTCAAACCAACATTAATTCCACGTAGCTATTGCTCGGTGTTTAGAGAAGATTTATAGAATTTGTGCTCGTACTGAAAGGCTAGCGAATGAAAAGCCGACTCCTGTGGTGTTATTCTAATCGCTGACCAAGCGTAGGCGAGTCGTTTGCTCGGACAAGTGTGCTTGGTGTACTCTTGGGTTACGCAATCGAGTTGCAGCAAATTTGTAGGAACCAATCGGCTTGGTCCGGTATTAGTGCGACTCGATTGCACTCAGTAACCAGTGGGAATAACAGCCCAGCTTCGTATTCCGCTGATTAACAAGCTTTTCAAACGGCTTCGACGACCTGCAACTATGAGGACATTTCTTCGATCATTTCTGAGAATTGCCGCCGTGAGATATTTGGACATGGAAATTCGATTATACCTAACTTCCACGCTGATATATAAACAGTCAATTCTACGTATGTTTAAATACAATAACCCGTATCAAATATAAATGTACAAAATTCAGGTTTAATTAAACGTTCAGCGAAGCGTTGCACAAGCTAACCTGTACTTTTTAATTAAAACTTTAGTACTAAAGCTTAGTCGTTTATCGATTAAAATGTTGATATGACTAGTTGTTTCATAATACGTGTAGTATATAGATAGCTTGTGCAAGGCTCGCAACGTGAACACACCACGCCTAACTCGCTAAATCCCCTGGCAAACTACAGCGAGGTTCACTCTGTCGCAGCAATGTGAATAATACAAAGGGATGAAAGTTTACAAAGGGTTTTTAAATCTGCTTCTCTCGAGTCAAAGATCTAACGGATAAGGGACTTTTGTATAGGACGCGGTAAAAAATAACAGAGACATCATACCTACAGTGTATTTTTGTAAAAGGAAATAATAGTTATTTGTTATACAAGGGGGCAAAGTTGTATTTTAACGCCGAGTGTGGAATTGAAAAACGAGCAAGTAAAAGGATTCTATAGTTGAACCACGAGCGAAGCGAGTGGTTCGAGAATAGAATCCTGAACTTGCGAGTTTTTTAACACACGAGAAGTAAAATACATTTGCCCCCGAGTGTAACACAAAACTTTTCCCCTCACTATAGCGAGGAAACTACAACGCAAAAAATGCGTTTATCACTGCTTCCACTATTTCCACAGGTGGTAAATCATCTTTATTACTAGATTCAGTTACTTTTATAAATTTTAAAGCAGTTAATTTGACTTTATTCAAGGTCAAATTACTTTACCCACTAGTGGATAAAATGCGTTTTTACCCGCTGATATTAAAGGACAAAACACGTGTTTCCGACCTAGTGAGGGGAAAAGTAAATTACACATTTTCGTCTCGGCTGCGATGTTTGTCAACCACATCTATGCATTTGCGGCTCGATGGTGGAGAGCAACGGGCACCATGCTTTAAGTTGTCGCAGGTGCGCTGGGAGGTTCCCACGGCATCACGCGTTGAACGACATAATTCGTAGAGCACTAGTGTCGGCCAACGTTCCGTGTATGCTGGAGCCACCTGGACTTAGCCGGTCGGACGGTAAGAGGCCGGATGGGTTGACTCTGGTGCCATGGGAGAGGGGTAAATGCCTTGTATGGGATGCCACGTGCTTTAGTACGTTTGCCGCCTCGCACCTCGCGCGCACCGTGCAGATGGCAGGAGGAGCTGCGGAGCAGGCGGCGGATCAAAAAAGGGCCAAGTACTCTGCCTTATCAAATTATGTATTTGTTCCGGTAGCCGTGGAGACTAGTGGGTGTTGGTGTGCGGAGGCAAAAACCTTCCTCTGGGAGCTGGGGCGTCGTCTGCAGGAGAGGGGTCTCAACCCCCGCTCCGGGTCGTTCTTGGCGCAGAGGTTGTCCATCGCGGTTCAGCGTGGCAACGCGGCTAGTGTGATGGGCACTTTTGCGTCGGGAACGATGCGGGGTGGGTTATTTGACTAATTTAGGTAGTTTGTTAGGTCTGTGTGTTTTTTTTTTTTAATGTGTTAAATAGTTAAGTTTTATGTTAAGGGCTGTGTAGATGTAAGTTTATAGTAAGTTTAAAGTATTGTATTGGTATTTCATTGTGTATCTATAAATATTTTCTTTTTACATGTGATATATTGTTATAAAGGTATTAAAAAATGAATAAAGGTTTACTAAAAAAAATTACAAATTTATTTTAGAGGTTATTGACTGAAATAAGGAGCTTATCTTTTTTAGGCAAGGAGGTATGGGGATTGTAGCCGCTAGTTTTACGCCATAATTAATTAAATACATAAATTGATAATAACAAGAAAGTGCAATGTTTTTAAAATGTAGAGAGAGGTTTCGGCAAGACCTAGAAGTTAAGGTAATCTAAAAAGCACCCAGTAGATACTTATATACGACTGTCATTACCTCGTACATCGGGATGACTTATTGTTATTATAATTGCAGCAATGCCGTATATACTAATATAATGTACCCACCCAAATATCGCAATAACTCACGTGTAGTATAAATTATGCGCGCACAATCTTGAGAGGGGGAGGGGGTAGCAATTAAGTCCGAAACCTGTGTTATTTACTGACTCAAAATTAATGTACAGTCGGCCCAAATATATTGCAACTAGTAAATGATTATTAATAAAGATTATGTTCATCTGCAGGCACTTAGTAGATAGATATGTTACTTGTTTTAGAATGGTTCCGCTATACAAATTGACTAATAATAACTGTTCTTCACAAGGATTCCTTGAACAAATCAACACAAGAAATGCTCAAGTAGTGCCTTGATCTGGTCACTACATTAATAAAAATAACGTTTATTATGTTCTTTTTGTATAACACCTAGTCCTCGAGTCATTCGATGTGACATGGATCTCCTAAACCAAAAGTTCGGTTATGATATTCAAAATTATTACTTTATCTTGCATCTAAATTATGTCTGTTGAGCAATGTTTTGTAGATAATATTAGCTACTCATCGCTATCAATTAGCGCCATATTTGTACCGAATCAAATTGTTTCACAAATTATTAAATGAATTCCACATTGCGATCAAGTGTGTCGAATTCAATAATGAAACCTACTTGTGCATCATTAATTATTTGAAAATGACATTGAATATCGAAATAACCGTTTGGTTATTGATACATGAGCTAGGTACATGGGCAAATATTAACTAAAACCTTTATATATAACTGAATACGAGTATAAATATGGTACTTTAGACATGTCCATTTTAATACGACTATTTACATTTTAACGAACGGTACGACCGGATGAAACAACGCACCAAAAGTATCTTCATCCAGAATAACTTTTAGACTAAATATCGATAAATCGGTACAGTTCGCGGTCAAAAATGTCAAAGTTATTTTTTTTTATGTATAGAGCATAGTAGATAGCAGTGGCGGGGCGTCGATACAACTCGATTCCCTACGGGTGCCCTAAAATTCTCCAGTATCTGTAGAAGTTCACACTTTACAGATCCCGAAAACTCCTCCGGCTTTATCAACGATTTTTTTTACGCCACGCCACTGATAGACAGACACACATCTCTTGATCCGCTACTTCTGCTGCTGACTGTACAACCGGGGATTATTAACGGGTGTAATGGTGTAACAAAAACTGATCAATGTGGCGCACGCCTCATAATAACTTGGGTTTCTTCGCCCGCTAATTGACTGAAACACAACAGATACGTTATAATATACCGTCTACGGTTTTTGTTTAGGGAAAAACAGGCGTAATTAATTACGAGAATGTTTTTTGGCAAACCAAAATTTTATACATCTAGAAATTCTAGTACTGACAAAAGGAAAATGCATTTTATTGTGATATATTTAACTCAAACTGCAATTTTTTTTTTATTATTGGTAACGTAAATCGAAAAGCTGCGTTTTGGGAACCCAACGTATTGCTTTTTCCAATTATGTTTTAAATTTCATATGTGGAATTGGTGACTATTACACAATTGGTACTATAGTAGTATATTGTAGTAACTTTACTTTTTTACCGTAATATCTGCCTACTTCGCGCGTAATGTCCTATAAAATCCAAAGGTCTGCTGTTATGTTCAATTGGATGACGCGATTTCTGCAGGCATTTTTAAAGGAACTTACACGATTTAGTGCAAAATGTTTTTTTTTCGTATTTTAACGGAAACTCACGAACGTACTTCCGTGAAATATTCCTCTATTGCAGTCAGCTTTAGAACAAATGCGAACTAGCACGACAAATACGAACGTTTCCGAGTAATTACGATGGAAAACTATTTACCCTGGCCATCCTAATATTTACCCCGGTTCACGGTACCTACCCATTATGCTTTAACCTTTAACACTTATACAGTACTAGCTTTTGCCCGCGGCTTCGCTGGCGTTAGAAAGAAACAAAAAGTAGCCTATGTCACTCTCCATCCCTTCAACTATCTCCACTTAAAAAATCACGACAATACGTCGCTCCGTTTTGCCGTGAAGGACAGACAAACAAACAGACACACACTTTCCCATTTATAATATTAGTTTGGATGTAAGCCTTATACGAGCGATAAATTAAAGCAGACATAGGATTTTGTTATCTTTAATTAAGAGGTGTTTTTAAATTATTCTTCATTTTCACCCCAATGTACTGTAAACATGGTTGCGATGAATGACATTACATATACGCGATATGACCTTTAGAAATACATTGCGAGTCGAAATATTTAAAAATTCCTACCCGTATCATATTTACACTCTGTATATGAGCGTGTGACATCGTAATATACTTATAAAAACTCTTGATGCAAAATTACCCAGTGAGGAGTAAAGTAACATTTTACGGTTTACTGCACGCGCGCTATTACATCATACCTGGGCGCGTAGGTAACACACAAGTGGCCTATCGTCTACGGTCCGTGCTGTATCTTAGTTACTTATCTTATCGATCTCCCGTAATGAATAGTGCTACAAAAAGAGATAACCCTGCGAATCCTGGCCCCGTAGCCGAATGGCATTTCTCCGACGCGAAACGAAAACGAAACGCCGCGAACGGTAGTCTGGCTCTGTCGCGCCAATACGCAAGAGGGATAGAGATAGATAACTACTAGCGTTTCGTTTCGTGAGCGTTTCGTGAGCGTTTGTGCCATTTGGCTACGCACCCAGGGTACGTAGGCGAATGGCACAAACGCTCACGCAACGAAACGCTCGTAGATATCTATCTCTATCGCTCTTGCGTATTGGCGCGACAGAGCCATATTACCTATCGCGGCGTTTCGTTTACGTTTCGCGTCGCAGAAATGCCATTCGGCTACGGCACCTTGGCCCATAGGCAAGAGTACAATCGTTTTCGCTCCGTAGCGTACAGTCACCGGCATAAATAAGTGATGATTTCTGTACCTTTTCATATTAACGTCTTGTTTGAAATGTCATACGAAACTGTCAAGCGATTAAAAGTGACAAGGTACAGAAATCATCACATCTTTTTGCCGGTGACTGTACCTACCTGGGTATTTTCGCGAGAACAATCATCAAAAATATTTTTTATAAGGTAGGTAAATTTTATATTGTTCCTACTCAGAATCACGAGCCCTTTCGATTTAGGCTAAAAAACAAGAGACAAAAAAATTATCCCAAAATTTTCTATTATTTTGCTTACTTTGCACTTTGTAACCGCCGCTGTACAAAGTGTTTGAAAAATGGTAACGAAGTGGAAAAAAAAATTTGGGACGCTTTTTTTACCTAGTAGGATCGAAAGGGCTCGTGATTCTGAATAGGAAAAACATTACATTTACCCATTTTAAAAAAAAAACGTTTTTGAATCTTTTTTCGCGAAAATACCTACAAATGTAGTGCGAAAAGCTTTTCCTTCGTATTGTTACGGAAACGAACGAACGTGTTGCGCTATTTCAATCAGTCTCAGTACAAGACCTACTGTCGTTGTCTGAACTAGCATGACAAATACGAACGTTTTCTGGAAAAATATGAACGAGAAGCTGTTCGCACCACATCTGTATGATCTGTATCACAGTTATCACTCTTCCATGTTGTTGCGACATAGACGGTTGCGTATATAATAGTTCGCCAAACATGAACTACAAGCCTAGCCGGTCTAATCGAAGTGGCATTCATCGATACTACGTGGCAATCGAAATGCAACGCAGTCGGTCGCACAAATGCTGAAGAGCGTTAAAGAGAGCTATAGCCTGTCAAGCTGTTTCCTACATTATAAATAAAAACCGGCCAAGAGCGTGTCGGGACACGCTCACTGTAGAGTTCCGTAGTTTTCCGTATTTTTCTCAAAAACTACTGAACCTATCAAGTTCAAAACAATTTTCCTAGAAATTCTTTATAATGTTCTACTTTCGTGATTTTTTTCATATTTTTTTAATATATGGTTCAAAAGTTAGAGGGGGGGACGCACTTTTTTTTCCTTTAGGAGCGATTATTTCCGAAAATATTAATATTATCAAAAAACGATCTTAGTAAACCCTTATTCATTTTTAAATACCTATCCAACAATATATCACACGTTGGGGTTGGAATGAAAAAAATATCAGCCCCCACTTTACATGTAGGGGGGGGTACCCTAATAAAACATTTTATTCTATTTTTTATTTTTGCACTTTGTTGGCGTGATTGATATACATATTGGTACCAAATCTCAGCTTTCTAGTGCTAACGGTTACGGAGATTATCCGCGGACGGACGGACGGACAGACAGACATGGCGAAACTATAAGGGTTCCTAGTTGACTACGGAACCCTAAAAAGCGGCATATTAAAATACATAATATAGAACATTTGAATTTCGCGCCTTTTTCTACTGAAATACTCATTTGATAGGCTATAGGTATGAATGATACAGGAGTGTAAGGCTCCGGTCCCATTAAACACGAGTAAGCGATGAGCTATAGGCGATAGAAATGAACAAAAGGTAGTCGCTCCCGTGTAAATAAAAGAGACGCGATGATAGCGCAAGCGAGTTATTGTAGTTCGTCGCCAAGCGATGAACTAGAACTCTATCGCGGCTGGCTACCCTGGTTATGCTTCCAATGAGCAGTCGCGATACATCTGCTATCTTTGTTCTCAGACATACCCTGAAGAGCGGACCTGCCGGCGCGAGCGGCCAGCGCCTGGGCTCTTTACGTCCATAAAGCTGCCGGAAGCGGAGCCCCCAAACGGAGTGGCGCCCCTGCTGGACTTCCCGCGGGGGCGCATGCGACCAGTCACCTTCCTCGGCGAGGGCCCGTATGGCAGTGTGAGTACCCTTTTCGTTATAATATCGGTTTTTCTATCAGCCGGCTTAGCTGAAGTGACAATCGTTGACGCTAGGTGCTGAAACCAGGGGCGGCTCACTCCGCGATTCTATCGCCGTGCTACAAGTACATGCCGCGAGCCGCGAGTTCGCGGCCTAATCAGGGGTGGCGCGCTTCCTTACGGAACGCACGTTCGCACTTTCTATTGTTATTTTACGTCGTGAGTTTTTTTTAAGGTTCATATGCGATGTCCGCGTGTGGAATGGCTAACAATGCTAAGTTAAATAGACATCATGAATAAAATATGTATACCATAGGACAATCTTACACAGATCTACTATTGATTAAGTCCCTCGGAAAAGTTCAAATAAGGCTTGTGATGTTGGAACTTAAACCAAAATACTGTATGTATACCTAGAAAGTACCCAAGACTTAAATATAGAGGTAATAGTATAAAATTTTATCTGAATAATTAATTCGTTTTAATCCATAGGCAACCCTATCATACGACGCTGCGCACGTGCGGCTGGTTTCTTTGTAAAAAAATTGTAGGCATTTAAAACGGCGGCATTTCATGAACATCAAAGCAGTGGGCCTTCTGTACTTGTACTATTATATATTCTGTGCTGAAACGCAGGCTCTGTCGCGCAACTACAGAAGAGCGATAGAGATAGCTACAAACTAAACCGTGTTTACAAACCGTTAGTGAGTGACGTTGGCTAGGTACCCAGGTTTTATAACCAAGCGTACATGATTTCGTACAAATTCACATTTCAAGCGTACAAATTTACATTTGAGGGTTTTCTGAGGCGTATAATTTATCTAACTAGGTCTTATCTATTTGTCTTCCGCTCAATGCTCATAATTATCTGGATATGTTATCATTTAAACTTTACACTAATGAAATATTCATGTCTTACCAGTATAGTGATACTCTTAATGATGCGGGTGACTTTGTGGAAGGATACAGTAAATAAGTAGGTACGCTTAAGGTTTTTTGTACTATCGGCTGCAAAAGTGCATGGAGAAATTATGAATTAATTCATTGAAAAATTCGCTATGCACTTTTGCAGCTGATAGTACATATCGTCGGCCTAAATCGCATACCTCGTAACTCCAATTTTTTTGAAAATCATGTTTTGACACTTTTAGATAGTACTATTCTGAACGCATCTAACGGCAAAACTCTTAAATACCAAAAATAAACCGTTTATGTTTAAAAAGCAAAATAGAAAACCTCGCAACTCCCGGCCGCCATTTTGTAAAAGAAATACCTCGTATCTCCCTCCCCGCCACTTCCTTCAGTACAGCTTGCGATGGCGTTGTTACTGCACGTCAGTTTTGCGTAAATATTTAGGAAGAAAACGAGTGCTGGATAACAGGTATGTGTAATAAGGTTCTACGGTTTTCTGATTGTGTATTCTTGATAGATATTTATCATATTTAAACAGATTAGACTATTGAAAATATCGTTTGGTTGCGTGCCGTGGACATACGAGGTTTGCTTCGCGTGGATCTTTACGCATGCAGATTAGTTACGTGGTTTTCTACGCAAATTATTTAATCCTTCTGTGACTTTGGTCGAGACTTTATCTCGTGTTTAAATAATTAGTTTATAAATCCCGACGTTACTAATACGAAGTTATGTCCGTAATGTAAATATGTCGGAGTTAGGTCGTCGTCGTCGAGATAAACAAAGGTACCTAGTGAGTAAGAAGTAGAAGTAGTAAAGAAGTAAACTATGGGAAATGAATGAAGGGTTTAATTGAGATGAGAGCTCTATGGCAAGGTTCTTGCAAAGACTGTTTTGCATATTGTTGGGAACATTATTTTCACGCTGTTTTCTTTGGAATGTACCCCTTGTGCGGCGAAAATTAGCCTGATTGTATTTTACTGCTTAAATATTTTATTTGATGCTAAATAATGGTATTGTGATTGTTAGTGCAATATTAAATGTTTGGTTTTAACTAAGTATTTGCTTGGCAGTAAAAAAAAAGAAAGAATTTTCTTCAGGTCAGGGAGGCCGAGCGATGAGCTTTGATACCTCAGATTGTTGTATTCTGTCCTCAGATGTACGATGCACTGACGTACACGATGTTGGAGAAAAGGATGCTGTGTCGGAGAACTCGGAGAAGTAGAAGTTACCTGGCAATCGTCGCCGCCAGATGCCGACAGAAATGCAGCTCTGTCGTGCCAATACGCAAGAGCGAGAGAGATAGATAGCTACGAAACAGATATTATCGTGAGCGTTTGTGCATTTGGCTACGTAACCTGTTAGTCTTTTAGCAACTGATGGAGTCCACATGCGAAAACTGCAAAGAACTTTCTTCTGGGACATTGTATTCGCAAGGGACGCGAATATGTCAGGTTGGCCGTGTCGGAGAATGACCAAAATGTTTAAGATACGTTTTATGACGCTATATTTGACAAATAGAACAAACAAGGGTTTTACAACTTTGTACAACCTGGCTGGTATTCGACTGAGTTCTGCCAAAACGTCAGAGAGGACGCTACTGTCTAAAAGGACAGAATCGAAAAACAGATGATGAACAGATGATTGGAGGCTGCCAATCGATCTGCAGTGGAAATGGTTGAGGAGTGCTGGCGTTGTTGGAGATTCATCGGTCTAATCCGGCAGTTTGCTCGAAATAATAGGCGGAATTTATTATTTGATGTAATTAAATGTGTAATCGGTTTTGTGCAGTAAATTCTTTGAAATGGACATGGTATTTCATTGAAAGCTCTCATAAACAACTATAACGGGCCCTGACAACGGTTTTGGTATGATACGCCCACGATCCGACATTAATTTAAGTATAACGACGTTTATGAAAAGTATTGTCAGTTTTGCTACTAAAGATTTTACACCAGAAGAGGCTGTGATTTAATTTAAATTTAATACCTATTATATTTTGTTACTTACAAGCAATATAGTTATTGTTTAGTTATAATTTACTTCATAAAATGTTTAATTAAAGTAGGTAAACAATTGTGATAATTTTGCTACCAATTTTAGTAGTAGTAGTAGTAATCACTTTATTGTGTACAACAGATTCATATACAGTTTACAGGAACAGAGGTACAAAGGCGAACTTATCCCTATAAGGGATCTCTTCCAGCTAACCTTAGATTAGATGAGAGGAACATTAAAGTAGGCAAGATAGACAAACTTACAGAAGTACAATAAAGGTCAGAAATAAACCAAAATAATGTCCACAAGTAAATAAACTACATAAAAGTTTTGAATGATTCACAGTTATTTTCATTAGACTTATATTTATACAATTTTCGTTTAGTTAGAAGAGATACTGATGAAAAATATACTTAGTATTTTTATATATCGTTATAACAATATATAGTATACGATTTTCGTCCGTACAGTCGAAACGAACGTTTATGAATAAGGCTTACCGCCTTATAAACTTTCACTAAAGTTAACAAGCCGATAAAAATCGTTTGTCTCTTTCTATCACACCAATAAGTCTGAAAGGGACAAACGAACTTTATCGGCTTGATAGCTTTGGTGAACGTTTATGAATAATGGGTTTAGGGTGTAATGAACTTTAATTAAATGGCTGAACTAAGTGATAGATTTGCACTGAATTCTTTTAGAAGTACGTGACCTAACAATCATGTTCAAGGCAGCAAGGGTTTAGCTCCGTTTTGTAGGTACGATCTAAAATTTAAACCAGTCTATAAACATTATGGATAACAAAGAAGCTCCGCCTGTCCAAACAAAGTAACGTAAGAAAAAAACAATCCAACCAACTGCGCCATAACAGAAGTTATATGAATATAATTATTCCGTAACGTGAAATATAAAAATTGTTTTCCTGTTCCCTTAAGTCAGCGAATTCCAGACGAGGAGTTATATCAATGAGCCTGAGTTGCCTTGCTCGCTAGCCTGAGTCGCTTGTGGCATTAGTCGTAGGACAGTTGTCCCCTTGTGTATCCCATGCAAAATGTTGGTGTTACACATACGAGTATAGTTCAATCAGTGCAAATTTAGAAATGTACCTAAATTAATATATTACGAAATGAAATACATGTTATTATCCAGGTGTATAGCTCAATTTGAACTCTTTAATTTTCTGTAAAATATTAATCGGATATTAATCGTAGTATATAAAAATGTCATCCTCTATTGGATTCGGAACATGTTTCGGTTCTTCTTCTTGCTTTGATTTATCGGTTGATGGCACGAATGACTTTAGCAGGGTTTTGGTTGGGTAGAAACTGGGTGTACTGGCGGCCTCTTCGGAGCTGTTTTCCTGCTCATTCTGGATCTGGGAAACATCCGAGGCGGGCGGCTCGGGTGCGCGTTGTGGGGAAGCAGTCATATCGTCTATATCTGGCATAGGAATCAGGGGAGCGATATTCTTTGAATGCTCTTCCGTTTGGTCTCGTCCTGAAACACACATTTCACATTTAAGGAATATTATTTTATTATTGTTATTTTTTAGGGTTCCGTAGTCAACTAGGAACCCTTATAGTTTCGCCATGTCTGTCTGTCTGTCCGTCCGTCCGTCCGTCCGTCCGTCCGCGGATAATCTCAGTAACTGTTAGCACTAGAAAGCTGAAATTTGGTACCAATATGTATATCAATCACGCCAACAAAGTGCAAAAATAAAAAATGGAAAAAAATGTTTTATTAGGGTACTCCCCCTACATGTAAAGTGGGGGCTGATTATTTTTTTCATTCCAACCCCAACGTGTGATATATTGTTGGATAGGTATTTAAAAATGAATAAGGATTTACAAAGATCGTTTTTTGATAATATTAATATTTTCGGAAATAATCGCTCCTATAGGAAAAAAAGTGCGTCCCCCCCCCCTTCTAACTTTTGAACCCTATGTTTAAAAAATATGAAAAAAATCACAAAAGTAGAACTTTATAAAGACTTTCTAGGAAAATTGTTTTGAACTTGATAGGTTCAGTAGTTTTTGAGAAAAATACGGAAAATTACGGAAAATTACGGAACCCTACACTGAGCGTGGCCCGACACGCTCTTGGCCGGTTTTTACTTAAAATTTTAACTTACATGAAACTTAGATAAAGGATTATACGTATGTATAATAGCACCGGGATATTCGTTTTCAGTGATGATCAAATTTATCATTGTTCTCTAAGATAGATTTGCTAAAAAGGTTTAGTGTGTGAATTGCACTTATACTCGTTTCTTTGTAGGTATTAAATTAATTTCTATATAATTATCAAGGAAAATACAACTCGAACAAAGAAAAAGTAGATTGCGACTCAATTGCATAGCGGTATGAATCATATGTTTGTTAAATCTAAAAAATATATGTACTGATATTCTATCACTGAATTCGCAAACCAAATCATAATACAGTAAAAAGTATTGAAAATACTTGTTTTTTTTTCAAAGGGGCTTCGCTTCGCCAAACAGGCACCTAAGTCGAATAACGTATAAACGTGAAGAAATATATGTCGCATGATTTACAAGAATGGTTACATACCTGGTAACATTATTTTATTTTTTATATTAGTGATGAAGTTATCCATTATTATGATTAGAAATACCCGAGATTCCCAGTACTGTAATTTTTCAAATGATTTTTTCCGGTTTTTAATTTATGTGACTTTTAAACGTATGACATTGAAACAGATTGTGACATTTATACAGTAAAAAGAATTAGCCGTAGGAAAACTATTGTTTCCTGCCAGAAGTTTAGCAAAAAGACTGTATGCATGGATGGCTACTAATGTGTGCTATTTGTAGTGTCAAATCGAAATCAAGATCAATAGAAAATAACTATAATAATTGATGAGGGAACAATAACTGCTTAATTTGAATAGCAATACATTTGCAACTCACTAGTATCTGTGACAATGGTCGATTAACGTTTTAATGTTTTTTTTTCGTGTTTATTGACAGACTGGCGTAATATTCTGCGTATTGTGTCGATTCATAAAAAAATAAACACTATTAGAAAATGTGGCCTGTAAAACTATGCAAATAGCAAGTTTCAAAATTTCAAAAAACTGGAGCGACTAAAACTTTCACGAGAATTGGTTGAAAATTTTAAACTGTAGTCGATCACACACAGTATCATAATTACGGACGGCCGGGCCGTAATGTGTAGCGGTGACATTAATACGACTGACTTCCCGTTGTTGGCGTCATTAATCAAAGTAAATTGACATTTATAATCAATCATAAACTAATACTAATCGTTCTGCGCGGAGCATGGCTTTTCTCATTAATCGGGCCGGTGGAGTAATCTCGGGCCAGCTGTGACGGCCGGCAGTCTCCAATCGATACTTAAATTAAAATTAAATACAACACTCACAATTTATAAGGGCATTCACTGTGTTGGCTGTTTTACCTATTCAAATTAAACGGTATATGATTAGATTCATTAGGGAAATTTTATTTAGGTAAACGCCATTTTAGGGATCTAAATGCAACTTGTAACTACATTGACTATTTTTAAAGATAAAAGCCCTCTTAGCAAGTCTTTGGCCTTTCCAAACTTATCACTTTTTCAGTACAGATGGTGTTTTTTTTACGCACTAAGTAGTGTGTGAAATGGTTCATTATATGCCAGGTCGAAACTTCGGAGGCTCATCTGTACTGAAAAACGTCGTACGATACACGTTCGAAAAGGAAATTCGTAACTCGTGTCGATTTAAAACACTCCCTTCGGTCGTGTTTTAATTTATCGCCACTCGTTTAGAACTTCTTTTTTTACGCACTTGTATCGTAATGTACTATTAAAAACCCAAATAAAACTGTAAATAAAAAGAATGATATAAGAATTTAATACATATCGTCAAATTAAATGCTGTATAGCTTTATTTAGGATGTAGATTGTATTAGGTACACTAGCACCATTGGTTTACTTTGAGAATACATCGTATTGTATTAACACCAAAGATGCGGTTGTAGGTATGGTTCTCAGTAAACAGCCATTGATACCGATTCAATATCGATTTCACAGCACCTGTGTCTCATGAGCACGCAGAAGACAAACCCTGTACTGTGAATATTTCTCAATGCACAATAAGTAGGTACGCCTAAATAGGTAGCCTGCTGGAAAAACATATCGGATGCCATAAATTTTCTTTCCCATGTATCGATCGAAAATTAAATGGCCTCCCGGAATGAGGTGAGCGATTAGGCGACCGCGACCGGCGCCGCGCCGGCCACAACGACCCGTGTAATTGCCCCTAACATCTCACCAAAACTAAACCTATCTAAAAATATGCGCGCACTGATTTCGTTTTTTATGTGAAGTTATGTGAATAACCTCAATAGTTTCCATGTCATTGTAATTTTACACAAATAAGGTTCGGCCTTATGATGTTCATGTTATTTATTACTTAATAAACCAATAAAAATATAGGTACTTAAATGCGTATTAAGTAGTTATTAAAAAAAAATTCCTAGAGAAAAAAAATCTTGGTTCCATCTAAAACATGGAAATACAGACAATTCTAAAATCATATTTTTCAACCATATGTAAGTTGTACTTATTCGGAAAGATATTCGCTTAAATATTTAAATAATAGGATTCAGTAATTTCAGCATTTAAAATATATGTTTCCGTTAACGTGTTCATGACAGGTTTATTCTAGAAAATACATGAATACATTAAATAAAATGATAATGTATTAAATGTAGGTACGTTTACCAGTGGCAAGTTTGAAGCTAGAAGTTACAATTTACTAGTGGTATAGTCACTGTCTAATATGACAAGTAGAAAAGAGACTTCCGCTTGTAACTTTCAGCTTTGAGAAATGGGCTACTTAACAAAATAACAACAGAATATGCGTTGCAAATATTTATACAAATATCTATGCTCGTTATTATAGGGCAGGCAGACTTGTGGTGTTACGATTACAACCTTGAATGAACACACTCGAACCGCCAGTACTCGTACGTACACGGGCGCATAATGGATAATCGCTATTAGCGTTCTATCTGGTGCTCCGACAGAGATTGGATGTATCGACGTCAATATCTGTCTATCCATACGGATTACGTAACTCATAATGGACTGTTGCTGTTCGATAAATATGTCCTCGAAAGTAAGGCTCGTTTACTATATTCCATTACTAATCAAGATAGATGTATGGTGCATTAGGGCACATTCCGAAAGTCGTCTAATTACGAAAGTCGCATAAAAATCACCATTATTTCAATCATATCAAGATTTCTTTCGGAATTATCCGAGCATATCTGTCATTCGGAATTACCCTAATGCACCTTATATTTATTAGCTAAAAAAAATTGTCGCACAAATGCTTATATAGACTAATTATTTATTGAGCTTTTTGAATAGTTGAGTTAAATTAAATAAATAAATATAGTAACAACTCGTTTAGTCAAAAATGTACTAGTATTCTACAGCGTATTAGTACCTAGATATGTATTACATGACAGAAGGGTTTCATCTATTGGATACTTTTATTTTACCTTATTCTTAATCAGTACCACTGTAAATTCTTCCAAAAGAGTTCCCAATAAATATAATCTGGTAGCCATTAACAGAGAAGTCATTAGGCGAGGCGGATACAAAGTAATCACTTCCGTGGTCGAGCGAGATGTCCCAGTTCTATTCATTAGATATTATATAGAGCAGATACATATTCAATATCTAATCTAAATGGTTGGCACAGGATCTAAATTAATATTCCTGTGTAGCTATTTCAAGTGACTCAACATAAGGACCGTCTTACAAGAGGTAATCAGCTGCCATTGAGATATCAATAATTTGTAGCAATTAATATCGGTATGTCGGGCTTGCGTCGCTGGCAAATACCTCTAAACGCGTCGAGCACATGACGTGATAATTTAGAGCACAATGGCTAAGATAACTGAACCGTCTAATATTAATTAGTATGGGATTAGGTATGCGAGGTTAACTAATGAATAAATGGGTCCGCCTGGCTTGAGGCAGTGGCACATTTGCACGCTAAACCGGAGCGCGCCGCCGCCGCGCGCTCGGAGGGCCGTGAACACCGCCGTCGGACCACAAAAATGCTCATAAAAATTGATTACTGACCGTAGCAAGAAAATGCAATCTGCTCGTTCCAGAATTCAGGGGGGCTCTCTCGATGTTCGCGCCGCCCCCTCACCTGCTTCTGCTACATACCCCTCGACCAACGCTTTAATAGCTCGCGGCCCTTATTTTATTTTTACTATGTTACTTCGTTGCTGCGCTCTTTAAATTGAAAGCTAAATTGAAAACGTAATTAGGTTAAAAATAATTAATTAAGTGACAAAATTATTGTGCATACATTTTATTAGGCGCAGATTTGTATGAACGCTGAATGCAACTATAGTGAACAAAACTGCGCCAGTTTTATTAAAAAAGTTTTAGAGAGCCGATCTACAGCGCGGCACTTTATTCAGACTGCTGCAATTTGCTTCCTTTCAATCATGGTTATTATAGTTTTTTAGTACCTTTTTAATATTTTTCAAGTATACTTTGTCTCATTATTTTTTTTAAAGATGAGGACTTGAGGAGTGTCTTTTGAAAATTTAAGTACTTAAATGAAATATATTTTTTATTTTAATTATAATCCTACATAAATATCTGTAATATACTGTACAAAATTTAAATCCAAGCTATTTAATGAATATAAGTATTTAAGTACCTACTTTTGCCCCAAATTAATCGTAAGTAGTGATGCGTCATTAACGGGAATTTTCCTTTTACTGGTAATTTCTCGGCGACCGACTCAATAAGATTCCCTACTTAAGAGAATTATGGGTAATATTGGTCTTCTTGGGTATTTCAATTCAGTTTTTCTTATATACCTACCGAAAAGCTAGCAAAAATTATTGATATGACAACATCTTATACGCTACTTGTGTACTGCGGGACGAGAGACATAATGAAAATTTACGCATCTAGTGAAACATCGTGATTTCTGCTTTGTATTTGTACAATAAATAAAGTATTATATACTAAAAAGTGGTTTATTTTAATATTAGAATAAAAATTAAACACTTCAGAAATTAAGAATACTTAAAGCTCCTATAAGTTCATGGTCTTTCTCGTTAATTGGTTCAAACTTCAAAGTATGTTTATACCCAATTTTAACTAAATTGCTTCAGCGGATAAACGTGTCGAGGCTTTTAATAAAGTAAGGTTCAGAATGGTATCAATACAATACCAGAAATAAATTTCTAAAAAGCTTTACCTATTAGTTAAGAAAAGTTGAGAGTCAGAGTTCAACAAAAAGTCCAGAATTCGATCTCTCCTTGCTTTCTACGGGGTAGTGAGAGACATTTCCGGAATCACATCACTAACTGTAGGAACATGCCTCAATGGCTAACTGTTAACATAAAAACAATAGACCCTTTTTAGGGTTCCGTAGTCAACTAGGAACCCTTATAGTTTCGCCATGTCTGTCTGTCCGTCCGTCCGTCCGTCCGCGGATAATCTCAGCAACCGTTAGCACTAGAAAGCTGAAATTTGGTACCAATATGTATATCAATCACGCCAACAAAGTGCAAAAAAAAAATGAAAAAAAAAATGTTTTATGAGGGTACCCCCCCTACATGTAAAGTGGGGGCTGATATTTTTTTCATTCCGACCCCAACGTGTGATATATTTTTGGATAGGTATTTAAAAATGAATAAGGGATTACTAAGATCGTTTTTTGATAATACTAATATATTCGGAAATAATCACTCCTAAAGGAAAAAAAAGTGCGTCCCCCCCCCCCCTCTAACTTTTGAACCATATGATTAAAAAATATGAAAAAAATCACAAAAGTAGAACTTTATAAACACTTTCTAGAAAAATTGTTTTGAACTGATCGGTTCAGTAGTTTTTGAGAAAAATACGGTAAACTACGGAACCCTACACTGAGCGTGGCCCGACACGCTCTTGGCCGGTTTTTAATTATTGATGGCACGCAAATTATAAACAGTACAAGGAAACGTATAATTGCTTCACAATTTATTCACAAGCTCAACGAGCCTCTTTTTGTTGAAAGGAAAAAAGAGAGAGAGCAATAGATCACTCCACTTTGCCTTTTATGGAGGCTTATAAATAATAAATAAGTAATTAAAACGTAGATAGCTCTAAATGTTGTCAGAGGAAATTCTTAATCTAGCGTTTGTGAATAATGTAGCGCGTGTCAAGTGTTGTACGCCAAGTTCAAGGAATGTTTGAAGGAAGAAACTAAAATGTACGCACCACTTTTCTACCTCTAAAGTAATTAAACAGGAGGAATACGATACTTGTACATAATTACATACTTATTTAAATAAATGAAAGTTACCTACTTATTTATTGGCGGTACACGGTCATACTAACCTAAAGCATAGAGTTGATAAATTTAGGTTATCACTATAGACCCTATTAACTACATACTTAAATGTATAAATGTACCTATATCTAATTTGGCAAATGTAGTACTGTAAATATTTTATTTACATATATGTCTCTATAACAGAATCACTTTACTATGAATAAAAACTATTTTTTATAAACGGACTAATAGAACGCTACAATAGGTAATTTCGTAGAAAAAGGGCGACGTAACTTAGTTTGCACTACGCAAACTGGGGGAACAGGAGTTAAGCCGTTGAAAATCGAAACAAAAATGTCTGGCATGGTTCCTGGTTAATCTTATTAAGTCTGTTCCTAGCGGCGCTCCCGAGCCGCTGAATACACAACATGTTTAGTCGCTTAGTCAACCTTGTGGTGGTTCTAGTACTATTACTTACTTATAGCACGTTCCTAAGTAATTGCATTTTTGAGTCTTACAATACATGCATGTGTCCTCAAACGGAGTAGGCATATGAAACCCTTTAGTTACAGGGCCACTCTTAGCAATCATCATCAAGAAAGAAATTGAAATGGTAATATTGCAGTGAAAGGTAGCTAGCCCATCGCCCAGACCACAATTGAACCCATAGCCCACAGTCGACTTCTACAACACCCACGAAAAGACAGGGGGTGCTGAAATGTTTGAACCACGGGTGCTGTGTATTTATTTTTTGCAGTAAATTCTATATTTTTACTTTTTTAAATAAAACTTATTTACTTATATTTGCATGACATTCAACGCTAAGATTTAGGTACTTTTATGAAAGCGTGAGTGTAATTTTCCCTCGTGTGCCGGAGTCGTGGTGTTCTTTTTGCACGCCCGTTGTTTAATGGCGAGCGTTTGTCCTGCGCGATGTACACAGAACTGCGGGGCACCTGAACAAACAATACTTTAATTCCATTAGTTTGAGACACACTTTGTTTTCTACGTACTTTCGGTTACAACCCGGAGTTGTTTGCTCTTAGCTCTACTCCACGTCTGTTATTTAACCGATATCAGGTACTTTTAAAATTATTTAATTGAAAGAATGTGTAAATATTAAATTGCTATCTTGAATTACGAGTATTACAAATAATTTTTCTCCTCACTAGCTCGGAAACACGTGTTTTGTCCTTTAATACCAGCGGGTAAAAACGCATTTTATCCACTAGTGGGTAAAGTAATTTGACCTTGAATAAAATCACATTAACCGCTTTAACATTGATAAAAGTAGGTGAATCTAGTAATAAAGATGATTTACCACCTGTGGACTCTATTATATTTTTTCTTATAACAAGACATGGGCTTAATGTCACATAATAAGGTACGCATTTTGTCCTAGAAACTCGACGTAAAGCATGTGGTTTAGACAGCATTGACTTAATCCTCCCGAGAGTACCAACTAGAAAATTCTTACAAAGTGCGTACAGACGACACAATTGCGAAAAAAAAATTGTACAGTGCGAACCTCAACGACACATGATCCACAAAGCAGTAACACTGTTACTGAAACAGTGATAAACGCATTTTTTGCGTTGTAGTTTCCTCGCTATAGTGAGAGGAAAAGTTTTGTGTTACACTCGGGTGCAAATGTATTTTACTTCTCGTGTGTTAAAAAACTCGCAAGTTCAGGATTCTATTCTCGAACCACTCGCTTCGCTCGTGGTTCAACTATAGAATCCTTTCACTTGCTCGTTTTTCAATTCCACACTCGGCGTTAAAATACAACTTTGCCCCCTTGTATAACAAATAACTATTTCCATACGTATATAGGTAATCCACGATAAGGTCGATAAGTTTGCAACGATTTTCACAGTCTCACCTGTGCAGATGTTATTTTAAAGGTCAAACTTTGATGAAATTCTGACGTTTACTTAACCCTTGCAGAGGCGGGGCTATTAAAATCTTTGCAGACTTAGCTGGACTCTACGGTTACTTGGTCAGATCTCCGTGAAAAACCAGCATGGTATCATAAAGTTAGCGTGTCAGTTTTTTTTTCAAAGCTGATGAATAGTGACTTTTTCCACTAGAGTGGCAATGTGACATAAAGCAATAATTAAATGTTGAGTTGTTACCAGATTTTATTAGAAAGCGTTAATTTTAATTTAATTTGATTTGTAATTTATTTTATTGTTCAATTAGCACGATTCGTCTTTTTTCTTATTTTTCTTCACAAAATTCCTGTCTCAAATTAATTGCATTAATATCAGTACAGGAAGGTACCTAGATAGGTAGGTATATCAGAAAATTTCACATAGGTACATTGTTTAGGACAGGCATTAGTAAAATGACGTAACATGAAAAATATTAACGACACCTTCGGCCTTTACCCAGGGCCTCTAAATCCGCTAGGCGCGAAGCCATTTTCTACGCTCGGTAAACTTAGAAACTGGGCCAAAGTAGGCTTTTGCGAAATATACGGTAAATTCCCTCCCTCGCTATATTACGGGAACTATTTCTTTGTAAACTTCTCACATGCCATAAAATAAAAATGTAAATTTTATTCTTATGATTTCTAAGCGTTGTGCGCATGCAGAATTGTTTAAGGAGCATCGGGTACGAATAATGCAGTTTATTTGATACGAGGCATCATGAGCAACATCATGAGGATTCCCTACGAGTGTTATTCTTGCGCCAGTGTTTGTCTTATCCCATCTTACTTTTTCTCCATTAAAAGCCAAAAGTCCGCCGTTGCATAACTGACAGTGGCAGGAAGTTATCGTTCGGCGAACTACCTGTGGTAAACCTACCACTAATAGGTAAGCGATTTCAAAGTCAAACTGGTGGTAGACGTACACGCACTGAGATTTACACGAGCGTGTACCTACGCACTTCATTTATTTTCTCTGAAAAAAACTATGGAAACGGATTATATCGTCAACGGGTGACTGAAGAAAATGTATAATAAATTATGAGAAAGGCAAAAATTGCTCAAATACAAGAAAAGATAATGTACCATAAATACTATGTTTTATTATTGTTCATGAAATTAATATTGTATTTTTTTTGACAATGGATTTTTTTTTGAAATACTCTAGACATGTATTTTTATATATACAATATACATATACCTACCTAATCAAATATTTTTTGTTTAACGATTATTTTTATATGAAATTGTAATTATAGACTCAATATTATTCTGAACAATAATTACAACAATAGATTGCTCTGATATCAGGTTAGATTAAGATCATAATATTCATAATATATATGTAACAAGATGTTGTATGTTCACAAGAGCTTGTAATTAGGCCTACATGAATAAAGATATATTTCATTAGCAGCAGATGAAACAATACTCCAAAAGTATCTGACATCCTGAATAACTTTCCTAAACATAGGTAAATTTAACAATTTCGACTTGTTGCGGGTTTATCCGTTTGAAACAAAAGTATAAAGTAAACGGAATAAATCACAATATTGATGCTACAAGTCGAATTTGTTCGAACAAGGTCAAACTTGTCAAAAGATATTTGATTACATCAGCCAAACATAAGTATGCTTAAAACAATATGTGTCATGTTGCTTTTATAAAATCGACTTGTTGATTCAAATATATTGTTGATTTAAATGACAAGTAACTTGTGGAATGTACTAGTTACACTGAACTTAACAAAATCTAACTTGTTGTTTGAAAAAACTTGTTGAACGAACATGAAAACTGGTTGTTTTTTTCTCTCAGTGTAATCAGAAATGTCAAAGTTTCATTATTATTCCTATGTACATATCTTTTTTTTGTTTAGTGGATACATATTAGTAGTTACTTCTGAAGGGTTCTTTGATTCTAAGCGTAAGGTACTAACCGTAATACAAAGCATCACGTTCGAGCCCACAATACAAGTTTTATGGTTGTATAAATATAACCTGAATAATATTTGGCATTTCATGGACCCGAAACGATCTCCTTCAATACATACATTTATGCAACTCTCTGCGTCAAAGCAATACGCAAGAGCGATAGTGAGTGATACGCTACGGAGCGTGAACGATTGTACTGAAGCGTCTAAAGATTGTTCCTTTTTAGGGTTCCGTAGTCAACTAGGAACCCTTATAGTTTCGCCATGTCTGTCTGTCCGTCCGTCCGTCCGTCCGTCCGTCCGTCCGTCCGCGGATAATCTCAGTAACCGTTAGCACTAGAAAGCTGAAATTTGGTACCAATATGTATATTAATCACGCCAACAAAGTGAAAAAATAAAAAATGGAAAAAAATGTTTTATTAGGGTACCCCCCCTACATGTAAAGTGGGGGCTGATATTTTTTTTCATTCCAATCCCAACGTGTGATATATCGTTAGATAGGTATTTAAAAATGAATAAGGGTTTACTAAGATCGTTTTTTGATAATATTAATATTTTCAGAAATAATCGGTCCTAAAGGAAAAAAAAGTGCGTCCCCCCCCCCTCTAACTTTAGAACCATATGTTTAAGAAATATGAAAAAAATCACAAAAGTAGAACTTTATAAAGACTTTCTACGAAAATTGTTTTGAACTTCATAGGTTTAGTAGTTTTTGAGAAAAATACGGAAAACTACGGAACCCTACACTGAGCGTGGCCCGACACGCTCTTGGCCGGTTTTTGCTTTTATTATTGTTCGACTGACGGAAAAAGGATTTGTTAGATTTTCACGTATCGTTTGGTACCCAGATTTTAACCAAATAAATGGTGGCCATTATGATTGGTGTCAGCTGTTGGGTTGGGAGGACATAGGTTATATTTGTCAAACAAATCATTTTTTCTGTGGCAACAAGTGCACCTGGGATCCTCATTGCTTATTTTTCAATCGTAATAGGGACAAATGAATTCTTATAAATGCTACCAAACACTGCATTGTTCAGTTAAATAGCGAGCTATCTTCAGAATCGAGTAGGTACAATACCTTAGTAACAGATTGTTGCCCGAACAGTAGCAACCTCCGACAAAGTCCATACTCTAATAATAGTTATTTGTTATACAAAAACGAGCAAGTGAAAGGATTCTATAATTGAACCACGAGCGAAGCGGGTGGTTCGAGAATAGAATCCTGAACTTGCGAGTTTTTTAACACACGAGAAGTAAAATACATTTGCACCCGAGTGTAACACAAAACTTTTCCCCTCACTATAGCGAGGGAACTACAACGCAAAAAATGTGTTTATCACTGCTTCCAGTAGTTCCACAGGTGATAAATTATCTTTATTACTAGATTCACCTATTTTTATAAATTTTAAAGCAGTTAATTTGACTTTATTCAAGGTCAAATTACTTTACCCACTAGTGGATAAAATGCGTTTTTACCCGCTGGTATTAAAGGACAAAACACGTGTTTCCGAGCTAGTGAGGGGAAAACAAATAAATTAGATGTGAATTTTTATATTCTTATTAGTATAATCGTACAAAAACCGGCCAAGTGCGAGTCGGACTCGCCCACCGAGGGTTCCGTACCTACAAAACTATTAGGTACTTTTACGTTACTCACATAAGTCTAAAGACTGGGCTAGGCTAGAAGTATAGGTTCTCTAATGAGCATAATTGTGTTTAGCGCCACCTCTCGACGAATTCGCGAACTAATTAGCACAGCTTGCGTGAGGTCTTTTATAATGTTAACCAAATTCAACATTTTTTATTTTATTTTAAAGTAGGTGTTTTATGTAAAATTTCGTAGCTATAAATTTTAACACCTTTATTCATAAACGTACACTAAAGTTATCCAGCCGATAAAGTTCGTTTATCCCTTTCTATCACACCAATACGTCGGAAAGGGACAACCGAACTTTATCGGCTTGATAACTTAGTGTACGTTTATGAATAACGGGGTGAGTATTACCGTACTGTAAAAATGTAATGTATAGTTGTATACGGATTAATGAATTTAATATAGATAGGTAATTATTGATATGTGGCAAAACGAAGGAAATTGTTTACACCTTCGCAATAAGTATCTAATGATATTTTTTAATTTACCATGTTACTTCACGTACCTACTTAGGTACTTATTTTAAAAACTCTGAAAATGTCTATTGAGTTTCTGTCGCAGACCACCATGTGGCTTCTGCATATTCTGCGCTGTGATAGAGTTGCCATAGTAGGTAGGTATGTATACCTATCTTATCTTATACTTACTTTTAAACGAGCAATTCTTGTATATTTATTTATTTATTTATTTATTTATATATATATTTATTTACACTCACGATCTTCGAAACCGCTCTAACGATTTCGCAGAAATTTGTTATACTAATGTTTTTGGGGGTGAAAAATCGGTCTAACTTATCCTTAGGTCCCGGAAAACGCGAATTTTCGAGTTTTCATGATTTTCTTCGCGCGCCATCTCGTGTGCAGTAGTTGTACTGTTAAGACAGAATTCTTTCGGTCGATGTAAGTACTATTTATTGCAAACACTAGATGGCGACAAAGCTCCAAGGCTAAAACGAATAGAAAATACACTATTTGAGAATAATTTTTTGTGGCGAAATGCGCGCCATCTCGTGTGGAGTAGTTGTGTTGTTAAGGCTGAGAATTCTTTCGCTAAATGATTATTACTAGCCATGTAGGTACTATTCATTTTTGAACTAGATGGCGACACATGTCAAGGATACGAAACAGAACCGAGCGAAGCTCGGTTGCCCAGATTATTGTATAATAGGCAATAAGAGGCAAAAAACATATTGTGCTAAAATATTTAAAATACCTACAGTCATTTCCGAAACGTGTGAATTCATGTCAATACTTTCTTTTATCAGTATTACACGGAGTAGGTAAACGTTTCGTGGCAGCGGCAGCGCACACTGCAGAGAGCGCACGTGGACACCGGCGCGGCGCCACAGAATATATAATAGCACAAGTAAAGAAGGCGCACTGCTTTGATGTTTCCGAAATGCCGCCTTTTTAAATACCTACAACATTCTTACAAAGAAACGAGCCGCACGTGCGCGGCGTCCGGTGATAGGGTTACCAATGGATCCAAACGAATTAATACTCACATTAAATGTTATATTATTATATTCAAGTCTTGAGTACTTTCTAGGTATATACGCTGTATTTATATATTTTTGTTCGAGGTTCCAACATCACAAGCCTTATTGAACTTTTCCGTGGGACTTAATCAGTAGTAGATCTGTATAAGAATATCTTTTGGTATTTATTTTATTCAATATGTCTATTTAATTAAGTATTATTAGCCATTCCACCCGCGGACATCGCTTAAAAAACCTCGCGACGTAAAGTAACAATAGAAAGTGCGAACGTGCATTCCGTGAGAATGTGCGCCACCCCTGAGTAGGCCGCGAACTCGCGGCCACAGCTCGCGGCCGCCAGGATATACTTGTAGCGCGGCGATAGGATAGCGGAGTGAGCCGCCCCTGGCGGCGCCAGCGGACGCGTCTGTGTGCGTGAGCTAGGTATGCATACAACTACAACTGCTGTAGGCACCGCCCCCCCCCCCCTCAGCGCGTCCTCTGCGGCGCGGCGATAATCACCTAGCCCTAAGGCCCTGGTTTCTCTGGCCCGTCACACGCGCCCGGCGGCGTTTGGAATGTTTGGATGTGAGCCGCATGTGCCGCTGTGCCACACGCTGTCGGTCGCGGGTGCGTGGGTTTTCTGACCCTTGGTCACCCGTCGTCGGCGACGGAACTCAGAAGCTCTGGTAGACTGATTTTTGAACTGTTGTGTTGTGCTCTGATCAAAATGAATGTAAAAATACTTACATTGTAATTCTTAGAGGAAGAAGATTATACGCGACTTAATCCGTTTCCATATAAATATTGATATTACCCAAAAAAAGAGACAGTCAAACGATATTTTTGTATGAAACCGGCAAAAAGAAAGTAAAATTTTTAACTTGGTACTCAAACACTTTCATTGTAGTAAAGAAAAATTTACATCATATATTCGATTAAGTATATCGAAAACAGTTCACAGAAGTACAATTCATCCATTGAATTACTATGTACTAACCAAGGACGATTATAAAGGACCAGCAGAGTCCATACTAAATACCGTACCCCGTTGGCAGCCGTAAATCTATGTCACTAGATGTCACTAAGAGTGTCATTTGAATAAAAATGTCGTTTTTTTTTTAAATACGCACGCGGTAGTTCAACAGCATTACAAGTGATACAGTGAAAAGTATATAGATGACGCTAGGGGCCCGTGTCATGTTTCAGTCCCTGTTTACAACGCAAGCCATCGTTCTTATTTTGAATTATAACAATCATGCAAAAGAGTACCATACTGTCAAATTTTCTATCTCTTTCATTTTGAGCGTGACGTCAATGATTAGTAATATTACTTTCAATATATTTAAAATTTAGATTTTAATGAGGCCATTTCGAACGGTGTTTATGATAGATATCATGTTGACAATCAATCTCCTGACCGTCTCACTCACACCAATCCTATCCTATATTTGAACAAGTGCGACCGAAACAGTTGAGTATTATTGAAGATTTTTGAATGTCTAAAATCTTATTGGTAGAACGTTGTCGAAAACCCGCTTTTTCCATAAAGTGTTGGCGCGACGTCAAGTGGGTGATAGGCGTACGAGCAAGTACGCGTTGGATGGTCGATATCGGATGTCGGAAGGATTTCAATAGAAACAATCCAAGATGGCGCCTGTAATGTATGGATTATCGGTCCGATATCCGATATCGGATCGGATAATGTGAAAACGCACTTACGGTGACACATAATCGAAAAAGGTCGTCGAGCCATAAGTACGCATACTTGCTCGTATCGTACGTCTATCGCCCACTTCAGACTGCGTTTCGATCGGCGTTTAGCGTCAATGATCATCAGCTCGGCTTCATGGCTTTACGAACCTTAGCTCGGACCATCGAATATGAAACTTATAAACTTCTTTATACACAAGGGTATAAAGAAGTTTATAACCAGGTGCTCCATGACACCATTGCACCAATCTGTCGCCAGCACCGCTACACTTCAACGGCCAAGTCACACAACATCCATACTAATATTATAAATGGGAAAGTGTGTGTGTCTGTTTGTTTGTCCATCTTTCACGGCAAAACGGAGCGACGTATTGACGTGATTTTTTAAGTGTAGATAGTTGAAGGGATGGAAAGTGACATAGGCTACTTTTTGTCTCTTTTTATATCCCCCCACTTCCTTAGAATGGAGGATGGAAGTTTGTGGAGAGATTTTCGAATTTAACGCGAGCGAAGCCGCGGGCAAAAACTAGTTAACTATAATAATAAAGAAATCGCAGTAAGGAACTTTATGTAGATTTCATTACTTTTTAGAGATAAACAAGCAGCTCCATCGAGACGGCTATTTTTTACAGAATGTTTTTGGTGGGATATACATAGGCATAGGTATATAACACTAACAAGGTATCTATTGTCTTAGTCCGTTTTCACATTATCCGATCCGATATCGGATGTCGGAAGGATTTAATTGGAAAAAATCCAAGATAGCGCCTGTAATGTATGGGGTATCAGTCCTACATCCGATATCGGATCGGATAATGTGAAAACGCATTTAGTCTCATTAATTATTACTTACGTCAGAGTTTAGGTTTATACGAGTACCAAACGAGTAGTATACGAGTAGAAAATATATTACTAAAACAATACAAACTATCATTAATTTATTATAAAAACGTAATCCAAAGTGCCACACCTAGTCGGCCAGTGCATGGCCTACGCTGCCGATGGTTAGGGTGCTCGGAGTGACATACAAGTCCGCGTTGTGTCCAAGACGAAGCCTTACCGACGAAGCTAGCAAGTCTCTCTACATGTTAGCTGAAGTACTGTCAAACCGTTCACTGTGATTACTCAGATTATTATAAGCAGAATGATCTTCGAATGAACTTTCTGGACAATTGAGATGCATGGGCGCAGTCGAAACCAGCTCGCCCCTTCAGCCGTGTCCCGTTGAAAATCGGAAAGATTCTTTTCCTTAGCACATTTAATGTTTACAAATTGGATTCGCCTTCTGTCACCTAAACTGGTAAATTTATGTATGAGGTCATTGGTCATACAATTATTAATTTATGCCGTTATTAATTCTGTATCTCTACTCGCATTGCTGCTGCGATTCTAAAATATTTAATATCCATATTATGAATATTCAATAAATCATACAATGACATTTGTGATGTGACATCCATTGGCACAATGATTGCGTTTTGTTGAACGTATTTGAGCTCAACATATAGGTTTATTATCACTAAGTATATTATATTAATGAACAACGAAACGGATGTGACATTTTCCTAGTCCACCAACGTCATCTAGTCATTTTATTTGGCAATAATTAGACAACATGCGAACAAACTTAGCCAGCGAAGCGATCACAACTACGTCGAGGCCGACCAAAAAATATAATTTGTAAAAATTGTGTTTTGAGCCAATATTTTGATATTAAAATATAGTTTTTTGATAGTTATTCATAGTATAATATAAAAACAAGTAAAAATATGGGTGAAAATATGTTTTTTTCCACTCCCGGGTTACGAAACAACGCCATCTAGTTTTAAAGCAAAAACTAAGCTTTTTTCAGGGGTACGCTTTTTTGTATGGGCTATATCAGTCTAGTATTAAATGGTCCTTGGTACTAACATACTAGAAATTACACCCCAAAGTCTGTGCTCCGGCCGGCAGCGCGCGGCGCATGCGTGGGGAGGTACCGTGTCATAGAGTAAGACTTGACCAATGACCACCTAGACGCGACACTCTTAGTGTAGACCTTTTTTATACTTTTTGTAAAATACTAACCCCCTTATTCATAAACGCACACTAAAGTTATCAAGCCGATAAAGTTCGTTTGTCCCTTTTCGGCGTATTGGTGTGATAGAAAGGGACAAACGAACTTTATCGGTTTGATAACTTTAGTGAACGTTTATGAATAAGGGGGTAAGTAGTTTAATTTTAGCACTATCATACATTGTGCTATGTTTAAGTTCTACTAAGTGAAACAAAAATACATTATTGATTTTTTTCATATCACCTACTTTAATTGCCCTTGAAGAAAATCCTAGGTTATTATTGTATGAAAATATCGATTACAACTCGTGTTAGAACTGTGTAGTATTCATAAGTATAACGTGAAATAAATTTAACATTTCTCTTTTATATATTACAAACAGAATATAATCACAATTACTATACTTCATTACCTACATGTCAAGTCTGTGCGATTATGATGCGATTAATCTATGATTTCGTTCAACAAAATGGCAGCGATAGCTTCGCGTTTGAGGAGCGCGTCCCTTCATTGAAATAATTACTTAAATAAAGATCGATTAACATAGCGTGTATACTAACCGATGAAATGTGCCACGTCAGTTTTATTCGATTTTCTCGTATGGCTTAAACAGCATCTTGTTGCGCAGGAAGGCATTTTTACATTTTATTTGTGTGCAGGCAGAAACATAAGTCCAATGGACTTATGTTTGTAGCGCAAACGTTTTGCTCGCAGTGTCCTCTCTAGTATTACCTCAATGAGTTCATCATTATCTTTAGTGAAGTCAGTCATTTTCCATATCAAGACGCCACCCGCCGCCGTCCGTTGCTATTGTACAAAACGAATACAGACCGTCGCGTGCGGCGTGTGACCTTCGCCCGTCGAACCACCCGCCACCGGCGACGTTTCAAAGAAACCACCCTCAAACATTTTCGAACAAAACATTCGAACGTCGTCAGTCGCGGACCCGCGTAAAAAACCACAACACGTTCTATGAACATTGGTCAAGTGCGAGTCGGTTTTCGACTTTTCCATACAAAGAACTCATGAGCGCCTGAACGACTGTGAAGGCAAAGTTAACTTTTCGCACTTTCAAGACTTTACGTATATATCTCGGAAACGATAAGAGATAGAGCAAAATGGACTTCAGATTTGGGCTGTCGTTGCCACAAATTCTATGTTTTCGTCAACAGAGACCTTTTTTTGGACCGATTTGAACAAAATTTTGCTCAGTACACTTACAAACGGTCTTAAGCGCCTCCTTTTTAGTAGGAACTTAAGTCATTTTGGCAAATGAAAAAAAAAATTGAACAATTTCTAAAAAGAAAAAGACAGAAATGAATTTCTTTCTACCTGTCCATCACGCTTACAAAATTTTAAGACGTTTAGTAACTGCTTGCAGCGTTAGTGAGTGAAAATCTTAATTTGAGTTTTTTTCTCGTAAGTCCGACTTACGCTTGACTGTAGATTTCTAATAGGTTTTCCTGTAATCTACAGGTAGAGGGCTATCTCGTGTATTTTTTTGAAAATTTTACGCTAAGTAGTTTCGGAGATAAGGGGGGGAATGGTCATTTTTTGTCTATTTTCTTAAATTACTTCTAAAGTACCAAAATTAAAAATTAAAAAAAAATATATTTCAAATGCTCATAAAATGCTCTTTCATTTGATATATAACACAATATAGTTTTAATAACTTTGATTTTTAATTTTCAAGTTTACCCCCCAAAAGTGACCCCTATGATTAAATTTCATTTAATTAAATTACATGTCCGTCTTTGGGCCACAGGTTTACATATGTGTACCAAATTTCAAGTAAATCGGTCCAGTAGTTTCGGAGAAATCGGCTGTAACAGAGGGACAGACAGACACACGAGTGATCCTATAAGGGTTCCGTTTTTCCTCTTTGAGGTACGGAACCCTAAAAAGAACCTTAATTTACTTTGTTTCTGGAATGGAAGTCTCATCTCGACCATCTGTTAATATTTGCTTGTTTTCTGGATGTTAAAAGTATGTATATCATTAAATTCTAAATTTTCTTTCCTGCTTCACGTTACCTCGGATAATCACATACCTAAGTTGCGACTGCGAATAGGCACTCATATGGAAAACCGAGCCAAGTGAGGCGCCCGGTGCGGGGCTGCATTTGCATACCCACTTTTGGCATTCAATCGCCGAATCGTAATTGGTAACATAGGATTGAGGCGGATTTAAAAATCTGCAATCCGACCAAGTTAGTCTGCCGTAGAAATGCCGGCGCATATTTTGTAATGTATGCATGAACAGAATGTTTGGTAGATCTCGTGAAGCATGTTTGAACAAATCAACTGATGACCATCTAAGCTATTTTTAACCTATGGGTACTTCATGCCTGAAATAAAAGCTTTTATTATTATAAAGCCACGTTTTTCGTTATTTTGATGAACTCAGGTGTACTCAGGTAATAAATCTAGATTAAATAGTTATTTGTTTTACACTTTTAGGGGGAAAAGCTGTTGTTTAATCGCACGTGTGCCAATATTGATACCAGAGCAAGCGAAAGATTCCAATATTGAACCGCGAGCGTAGCAAGTGGTCCAGAATGTGGAATCTTGAACGTCGCGAAGGTTTCAAGGCACGTAATGTAAACAAATTTGCCACCGAGTGAAACACAACCTTTTTCTCTGCCCCAACACGAGGAATATATTAACTGTAAAATATCAACTGAATTCTCATTTTTTAACAGTTATGATTTACGTTTATTCTGCAAGCCAGCATCAAGTTAAATTTTGTATGAAATTACTTTGCACTGTTGTGCGTAAAATGCAACTAAGAATGTCATTTGTTTTCGAAGTATCGAAAGAGGCTTTACCAGTTGGTGTGGTGAAAAATGATATTGAAGTTGAAACGTTTTTGCAGCTCCAGATATGCGAGACGGATGGTATCGAGGAGCTGAGCGACGAGGAGTCTCCGAGCGGTACCCGCCGCCGCCTTGTAGTTGTCAAGACTCTCTGGAGAGGCTGCCATAACGATATCAAGTAAGCAATAGGGATCTTGACTGTAGTTAAAATAAAATATTTTATACCATGCAAGAAATAAAGCATCAGATAATTATAAGGAAACCATGGACAGAATAAGTCAGGTAGAAATATATAAAGTAACTGAGTTGACCGTGACGTCACTTAATTCGATTTTATATAAATTCCATATTAGCAAGTCGTTCAAATTCGTTTTGACAGTTCTTAAAAAGAAGCTGATTTGACTAGGAGGCAAGTTGCCTATTAACTGATACCCTGTATGCGAACAAAAATGATAAGTAACATTGCCAGAGCTCAATGGGTGTGGTCCTTTAACACATACATTACCGCCCAGTTGGCGACGAGGTCCGAGGTAACCCTCCGCCGCCTTATAGTTCTCAAGACTTTCTGAACAGGGTGCGTAGCCGAATGACACAAACGCTCACGGAACGCTCACGAAACGAAACGCTCGTAGATATCTATCTCTATAGCTCGTACGTATTGGCGCAACAGAGCCAGACTAACTGGCGCGGCGTTTCGTTTTTGTTTGGCGTCGGAGAAATCCCATTCGGCTACGCACGCAGGCTGCCATAACGATATCAAGTAAGAACTTTACTTTACTGATACACATACAAATAAATAATGATTAATACGAACCCGAATAGAGTATGTCCTTCTTCTTGGTAAAGAAGTCGGTAAAAATAGTAAGGTCAAGGCAAGCCAGAGCTCAGTGGACCTGGCCAAACCTAACATCTGCGCCACAAAAATAAATCGAAAGAATTGATTTTACATGCCAATTATTTGCTTGTCGAACAGTTCCCGATATCGGGTCTGCGGCGTGATTTGTATCATGAACCTACTTATACATCTACAGTACTAAGAGTACTAAGACCCTGACTATTGAGTCGGGCCTGGGAACGAAACCTTAAAATACCCGATAGTCAGGATGTCGGCAGTCGGCACTGAATGTGTTAATCAAGCGCACTGCGAGATCAACCCAGCTAGCTATACAGAGTAGAAAGTCATCAACAGAATATCTATAGGAATGGTCATATTATGCTGATGTTAGTGATTTGTATTTTTTTTTATACATTTCGTCATCGCATGCTTTCAACACTGCTTCGATCGCACAAGACAACCGCGCGCTTTAGTGTCATGAATGTAACAACTCTGGATACCTATAGGCATCCATGCTACTGCCAATTGTTTACAGCTTGTATGCTTGTGAACCACCTACTTCAAACAAACATTTTCTATAGACATATTATGAAAACAAACTGGTTAGATCCGAGACAACGTTGAAGATTATATACACTTCAGCAGCAGATATCTCCGCTTCACTGACTTTTATTAACCATCAGTAATAAGTAATAGCTCTAAAAATCGGCTACGTGTGATACGTAAAACAAAATATGTGCATTTTAGTACAATATTTTTATTTAATACGAATACTTTCAGTCTTATTTTGTGGTAGGTTCCATATAATATTTATTTATCTGTTTTCTTTACGACTCTCTAAGCTACCAAGACCCAACATTTATTTGTTAAGTTTGTAAAATGTTTAAGGCGCACTTGCACCAACCTCTTAACTCAGGGTTAGTGGGCTGTCATCTGTCAAATTCCATATAAAATGGTGGGTTAACCTTCCATTTTCGTTGGTTCAAGTGGCCCTAAGTCACTCACTGGTCGATCTCGATTAATTAGTTAACATTATTTTCCCCTCACTAGCTCGGAAACACGTGTTTTGTCCTTTAATACCAGCGGGAAAAACGCATTTTATCCACTAGTGGGGAAAGTAATTTGACCTTGAATAAAGTCAAATTAACTGCTTTAAAATTGATAAACGTAGGTAAATCTAGTAATAAAGATGATTTACCACCTGTGGAACTACTGGAAGCAGTGATAAACGCATTTTTTGAGTTGTAGTTTCCTCGCTACAGTGAGGGGAAAAGTTTTGTGTTACACTCGGGTGCAAATGTATTTTACTTCTCGTGTGTTAAAAAACTCGCAAGTTCAGGATTCTATTCTCGAACCACTCGCTTCGCTCGTGGTTCAACTATAGAAACCTTTCACTTGCTCGTTTTTCAATTCCACACTCGGCGTTAAAATACAACTTTGCCCCCTTGTATAACAAATAACTATTATTTTGACTTTTTTCCGACGTTTCGGGCAAGTTTCACTGGTGGTCATGGAAAATTGATGTCCCAGTAAATGGAGATGTAAACAACACTACTACCCTGATATAAATTTATAGAAATGTTGAGATGCGTCGTATTTTAGCTCAATATCTATGGAATACATATTTGCTTCCGTAATTACGTTTTATAAAATTACCCGATCCATATGCTAATATATAAAGTTTAGGTATACCTATGTATTTACGTATCTACAGTTCATCAATCACCCCTATAGTCGTACATTACGTAGAACAGATTCGGGCATCAAAGAGCCAATAGTAAAAGGAAGCAACACAACACAACCGGATTGTTACCGTGATCCCGTTGCAGGGCGGCGTTTGCCAGAGAAGCGACGTGGGGCGCTGGGCTGAAGCATCCACAGCTCGCCAGAGTGCTCGGCTTGAGTCTGCTCGAACCCCCGTGCGCTGCGCTCGACCGCGGCAACGCTGCACCCTTGCCTACGATATTGAAACCGGGCAACAAATTGAAGTACGTATACTGAGTGTGAACGAAGATTGGGAATCTAATTGAGGTTTTAAAGCTTGTTAATACGGTGTGATCTTGTTTTGATACGCGATTGAAAATCGCTAACGATGATTAACCCCCGACGCAAAAACGAGGGGGTGTTATAAGTTTGACGTGTCTGACAGTGTCTGTCTATCTGTTTATCTGTTTGTGTGTGTGTGTCTGTCTGTGGTATCGTAGCTACCGAACGGATGAACCGATTTAGATTTCGTTTTTTTTTAAACTGATGTGACTGTGTTATTATCTACCTGCCTACGATATTGAAACCGGGCAACAAATTGAAGTACGTATACTGAGTGTGAACGAAGATTGGGAATCTAATTGAGGTTTTAAAGCTTGTTAATACGGTGTGATCTTGTTTTGATACGAGATTGAAAATCGCTAACGATGATTAACCCCCGACGCAAAAACGACGGGGTGTTATAAGTTTGACGTGTCTGACAGTGTCTGTCTATCTGTTTATCTGTTTGTGTGTGTGTGTGTCTGTCTGTGGTATCGTAGCTCCCGAACGGATGAACCGATTTAGATTTCGTTTTTTTTTAAACTGAAATGAAAATCGTGTTATTATCTAAATACATAGCAATAAAGGCGATATCAGACTAGTATGTTATTTGAGCGTACGCGTTAAAGTACGCCTGTGAGATTTCAAAAGGACCTTTCGGTTTTCGGGTGAAATCGGACACAATATATAATCGTAAAACGGATATATCTAATATATTATGACTGGTTCAATTCGAAAATTGCATAATGCTCCATACAAACTTCCACCTCCCGTTTTAGGGAAGAGGGGAGTTAGAAACATACAAAAAGTAGCCTATGTCACTCTCTACCCCTTCAACTATCTGCACTTAAAAAATCACGTCCAGTCATCGCTCCGTTTTGCCGTGAAAAACGGACAAACAAACAGACACATACACTTTTCCATTTATAATATTAGCACGGATTACCTACGAATGGATGGTTTATTTTATCTCAAAATATAGCTTTAAAATCCTAGGACTCTTTTGAAAGCTCACGTACTATACGTATTTATATATTGAGGTATATAACTTGTATACAAATACAAGTCTGGCTATAACCTCCCATTTAACGACTGTGTGTAAATTTAGGTGCTTCCTTCTTGCAAAGTCTTCGCGTAAGCTAACTGAACATTTTTTTTCAGCTATTCGAGTTTGATTCACATATGCTGTCAGATCGCAGCAGGCATGAAGTACCTGGAATCATTCGAGTTAGTACATCGGGATCTTTCGGCGCGGTAAGTCTTATTTAATAACTTTTGTAACTATATATACGAGTACTTTAGTATTTCATTCATTTTGAGGCTTTTAATTTTAACAGGGGGGTAGGCAGAGCACATGAAACTACTCAAGAGTCAGTGCCACGGCAATAATTAATGACAATTTTAATAATTAATGACATATTATACTCGTAATGTAAGTTATCGATGAACTAAATATCGGAAGGAAGTCACTAGTGTCACTTCGTTTGTGCCAGAAAACTATGACAAATACGAACGTTTTCGGGAAAAATTCGAAGGAAACCCTTTTCGGACTACATCTTTAAATACCTACTAAGGTACCTAAGGTGCGAAGTAGCAAGCAAAATTAATATACCAGAACAGTCCCTTTATATATTTTTTGAATTTTCAGCAACGTAACAGTAACTGAGGAGCTGAGCGTCAAGGTGTCTGACTACGCGATGTTCTGCGATGAGTTCGTGGGCGACTACCACGTCATGGCCGACGGATCGCGGTTCCCCCTGCGCTGGATGGCCTGGGAGAGCCTGCTAATGGTGACTATTATAAATAAATAAATAAATATTGGGGGACACCTTACACAGATCAACCAAGCCCCAAACTAAGCAAAGCTTGTACTATGGGTGCTAGGCGACGATATACTTACTTAAATAGATAAATACATACTTTACTTATATATGCGTGTGTATTCCATACGGGCGAATATTTGAATAACGATTAGTATTGGACCTAAGGAGCCTAACTACATGGTTTTTTAGGGTTCCGTAGTCAACTAGGAACCCTTATAGTTTCGCCATGTCTGTCTGTCCGTCCGTCCGTCCGTCCGTCCGTCCGTCCGTCCGTCCGTCCGTCCGTCCGTCCGTCCGCGGATAATCTCAGTAACCGTTAGCACTAGAAAGCTGAAATTTGGTACCAATATGTATATCAATCACGCCAACAAAGTGCAAAAATAAAAAATGGAAAAAAATGTTTTATTAGGGTACTCCCCCTACATGTAAAGTGGAGGCTGATTTTTTTTTTCATACCAACCCCAACGTATGATATATTGTTGGATAGGTATTTAAAAATGAATAAGGGTTTACTAAGATCGTTTTTTGATAATGTTAATATTTTCGGAAATAATCGCTCCTAAAGGAAAAAAAAGTGCGTCCCCCCCCTCTAACTTTTGATCCATATGTTTAAAAGATATGAAAAAAATCACAAAAGTAGAACTTTATAAAGACTTTCTAGGAAAATTGTTTTAAACTTGATAGGTTCAGTAGTTTTTGAGAAAAATACGGAAAACTACGGAACCCTACACTGAGCGTGGCCCGACACGCTCTTGGCCGGTTTTTTATTGAATAGATGAGATATATTTTTTACATACATAATAATTCAGCACGCAATGTATTAGTCCACATCAATTAGCGTACCTATCTAAATGTCATTACGACATGACGTTTATGCACAGATGTCATAGATACCATAGATCAAGCAAACGTATCTACTTAGCGTGTCAAATGAACTCAGTGAAATCCACTGAGTTGTCCGTCTTTACTCGCAGCTTGCAGCTTTCGGGCGTCAATTTTTGTAAGTTGAAGTCAACCAAAACATAAAAAATGCCTCGTTACGTGATATTCAATTGCAACAACACAAAAATTATGAACAATCAAGAGCCTGAGACATATTTAAAATTACAGGCAAGAATCAACTTCAGTACAAAATTTGACACGCTCGGCCCCTATACAAATATATGAATTTGTTTATTCTATCTAAATTAAGTTCTGTGCGTTTATGTCATGTCAAGTTAATATGGACGGCGTACATTGCTGCTTGGTCAGATATAAAAAAATAATTACTCTTAATTAATAACGCTTTTTAATAAAATGATTATATTATATAATTTGTATGGTTAGATACTATAACTGGATACATTATTCGCCCGTATGGAATCCACATGCTGTATACATAGAACACATCCATGCCTCAGGAACAAATATCTGTGCTCATCACACAAATAAATGCCTTTACCGGGATTCGGGACCGCGGCTTAGCAGGCAGGGTCACTACGCGCTAGGCCAAACCGGTCGTCAATATAAGACTTTATAAGACTAGATTACCCAATAATTACCCATGTCAGGACTCTGCGGTATGGTTCCCTAGCTTAAGGCGTATCCCCGTTTGGCTCAGTAAACCGATTCGGGCTAAGAGCGAGCCAAGCCCTATGTTCCTTGGCGACCTCAATAATCAGCTCAAGAGGGCAACACAGTCGTAGAATTTCGCAATAAGATATGTTCGTGTACTCCTCAATATAAGATCTTCTTATGAAGAATGAAGAACTCCAGGATAGTACTATCTTCTTCTTATTAACTTAATAACTAGGTACAAGTAGTTTAGGTATTTTAATGAATCTATAGAGATATATGTGTAGCCGCTTCGGCTGTAAGGTGCAGTCTAATGTAGGTACGCGGCGCGGGGAGCCGTGACGTATGTGTGTGACGTCATGTGTCGTCAACCGGTCTTCTTATGAGTACTTTGGGCACAGTATAATAAAGAGTACTATCGTACAGTATGGCCACTCCCGCTCCCCGCTGAAAGCGCCACCCATTTCTCCGGTTACCACACAGTTACCGCCTGTCAAAAACGTGAACAGTCAACCTGTCATATCTCACTCATACAAGCACGGTACGCGTTCACCTACACGCGCTTAGAATGTGTGCTAGGATCGCGCCTCTTTCATATATTTGCTCGCCAGTGTCCGAGATGTGCTTTGGGTAAACGTATGTATATGTTGTGTGAACAGATATATTTATAATTTGTAAATACTTGTTTCCTCAGGGCATGTATTCACCTGCTAGTGACGTGTGGTCATTTGGAGTCACCGTGTGGGAGGTGCTGACGTACTGCACGGCTAAACCTTTTGAAGAGATGGACGATGACCAGGTGTGTAGCTGTAGATTTCTGTTTTTGTTTATGCCTTTCAGAATAAAATTATACATATGTGAAAGCACATGTACATACCACGCTCTTAGCGAGTTTAACTTTACGTAATACTTTTGTATCGCCTTTTATATAATTGGGAAAAACCACACGTAAAAAACCAGCCAAGTGCGAGTTGTACTCGCGTTGCAAGGGTTCCGTACAACACAAGAAGGGCTTAAGTGCCTCCGTTTTGGAGGGCACTTAAGTCATTTCTGCAAATAATCGATATTTTGAACAATTTCTAAAAAAAAAGTTCGACTTACGCTTTACTGTACATTTCTAATAGGTTTTCCTGTAATCTATAGGTTGAAGGCTAACTCGTGTATTTTTGAAAATTTACGCTTTGTAGTTTCAGAGATAAGGGCCCGGGAATGGTCATTTTTTGCCTATTTCCTTAAATTACTTGACTAAAAATTATTAAAAAATATATTTTTGTAACACTTAAAAGCTCTTTCATATGATATGTCGTTTCGACGACCGGTCTGGCGCAGTCGGTAGTGACCCTGCCTGCTACGCCGCGGTCCCGGGTTCGAATCCCGGTAAGGGCATTTATTTGTGTGATGAGCACAGAATATTTGTTCCTGAGTCATGGATGTTTTCTATGTATATAAGTATTTATATATTATATATATCGTTGTCTGAGTACCTGCAACACAAGCCTTCTTGAGCTTACCGTGGGACTTAGTCAATCTGTGTAACAATGTCCTATAATATTTATTTATTTATTTATTATTTATTTACCTTTAATTTTTAATTTTCACTTTTACTCCCCGCAAAAGTGGACCTCATCTTTGGGTCACATGGTGGTCACAGGTTAACATATGTGTGCCAAATTCCGTTTTTAGGGTTCCGTAGTCAACTAGGAACCCTTATAGTTTCGCCATGTCTGTCTGTCCGTCCGTCCGTCCGTCCGTCCGTCCGTCCGTCCGTCCGCGGATAATCTCAGTAACCGTTAGCACTAGAAAGCTGAAATTTGGTACCAATATTTATATCAATCACGCCAACAAAGTGCAAAAATAAAAAATGGAAAAAAATGTTTTATTAGGGTACCCCCCTACATGTAAAGTGGGGGCTGATATTTTTTTTCATTCCAACCCCAACGTGTGATATATTGTTGGATAGGTATTTAAAAATTGGTAGGTATGTGAGGACACGAGTGAAACGCACCGTAGCTAATTGCACACTGGTTTAATAAGAATAGGCCTATCGCGGGGTGCGCGGGCGCAGCCGCTGCCATGCATACGTACTATATCCCTCCACCTTTATTTAACAATATCTTAAAAGTATTTCTTAAAATCTAAATTAAGTCTAGCTTGCCGTGGTGGCAAGGGTCTTAGGTCACTCGTGCCTTGAGGATCTGAGTTTCCGGGTTGTTGAGGTGACTGGGCCTCCGGGGAGGCGAAGACAAGATGATCATCCACGTTCTCTGATGTCTGGGGGTTCTGCCATCAGGGGCCTTACCATGATCTCTTAACGCGATTCAGTTTAGGACCTAAACTGAACTGCGTCGCTATTTCCTACCACGACATTGTTATTGCGATCAAATTTCGACCGAGCGAGCGATAAGTGTCCCAGCCGTTTCATTCACTCATCTCAAGTGTATTTCGTACCATGACATGCCACTTGAGCCTAAACTGAATCGCAGGAATGTCAAATTTAGCGATTCATAAAAAGTTACTCACTTACCGCATTATTCTGAATCGCTTTGTTGTAACACTAGCGATACTAAATAGTTTTGTGTTTTTTATAAGGAGTAGGAGATGGAAAATATAACTAAAGCTAGTTTCATCACCTGATTAATTTATTATTTTGGTTTTTCGATCCTTACCGATTCGATAATAAAATATAAAGTTTTATGATTTTGTTTAGTAATATTTACGGACCAACTATTCCAACTAACTACACGTTTTTACATTTTTAGAGTGCCCTATGATCTCGCAACTTTCGCAAAAACGCAAATCAAAAAGAGCGAGAAAAAGTCTGATCCTTTTTTTGTCGATATGCAAGGAGTCATGTTAACACTTGCGACTAACTATGCCTAGAACTAGGATGGCTAAGGAATCAACTAGGTCTAGCATAACTTAGCGATATACATTAAATTTAGACACGAGTGAGCTACCTATAAATACTAATGACTTACGTATTTGTTAAAATATCATCCAAACACTGCGAGTTCTATAGCCGAGCACAGCACTTCAAATACATAAATAAAAACTTTATTATTAATTACCTACTAGTCAAGGGCGCGATGTTCTAAACATAAGCTTTAACGAACTGTCATTAATGTCATTATATATATTTTTATCATTTATTTATAGTTTTGTTCAAAAAGACACGATATTTTACATAAAATCATTGTAATTATTGTGAATTTTACATTTAAATATTTTAAATGTTTCTTTTTCCAGTTTTAAGAATAAAATAAAATTAAAAATTAGTAATCGTTCCTGGTTTTCGAACGATCAAACGTCACAAGGGGAAAACGAGATAGATTTATACGATTCCTATAGCGTCATCCTTTTCTTGTCAAAACGATTCAGTTGCGAACCAGAGACAATATCGGTCTTTCATTCACTTGTACGCGGTTCAGTTTCGACTCTGAACATTGGACGTCATGGTAGCAAATTGAGACGCTCAGTTTAGGCACCTAAACTGAACTGCTCTGCGTTTGAATCGTTTTTAAAAAGAAAAGATCGTGGTAAGTGCTCGGCGCAGCTGTCTAGTGGGTCAGCGCCTCCGTGATAATTAACCTGTGAGGACTGTTTATCTTTAACGGACGAGGCGGAGGCGGTGAATGATGATGGTGGTGAGTGTGCGGTGGTTAATAAGTCTAATCTGGACTTTAACTTTTTTCCGAACACTAATTGAGCGGGTGAAGTACCGGTGGTCGAATGAATAGAGTTTCTGTAGTCAAATAAATACTTCATTAATTTACAATTTACTTTTGCATCGGGAACATTTGACATAAGTAGCGATTTAATACCCTTTTTCACCACTTTTACATATGTCTCAACTTGCCCATTGCTAGCTGGTTGATATGGTGCGCTCGTTAAATGTTTTATATTGTTTAGCAAACAAAATTGTTTAAAATCGTCTGACGTAAACGCCGTGCCATTGTCACTCACTATACATTGGGGGGTGCCGAATCGAGACATAACTTCGCAGAGTTTCTCAATAACACTATGCGTTGTTGTGTTTGATTTCATATCGAAGCACTCGACCCATTTGCTGTAGGCATCCACTATAACAAAGTATGAGTGGTTATTTATTGGACCGAGAAAATCGATATGTAACCTTTGAAACGCGTACTCAGGATATGGCCAAGGCGCTATCGTCACTCGCGGCGGCGAAGGACGCAGCTGGATACATACGTTACAAGCGCCAACAATTCTCTCAATTGCTTGGTCCACACCAGGAAACCAAAATTTTGAACGAATTTCAGATTTACACTTAACTATTCCTAGATGTGAACTATGAACTTCATGTAAAACCTGTTCCCTAAGCGCCATTGGTATAACAACTTTGTGCCCTCTCATTAAGCACCCATTTTCGACTGACAATTCGTTTCTGCATAAATGATACGGTTTTAAATAGATATCGCTAATTTTTTTCGGCCAACCGGTCCTAACAAATTCGCATACCTTTTGCAGTTGTATATCCTTTAATGTTTCGCGGCGTAAATCTTCAACTGTTAAAGGTAAACATCCATCTACTACAAAGTTTACATACGCCGCGCGGTCGTCGAATTCCTGACCCTTGGTGACGTCACAGCCTTGCGATAACGTGCTGTTACTAAGTGCAAGCGGCGCGCGCGAGAGATAATCTGCACTATTATTTTCACTTCGTACATATTCAATAACGTAATTGTACGCCGATAAAAAAATTGCGTACCTCTGTAGCCGATTCGCGTTACCTCCGGAATGCCTTTTTGTGGCCCGAATATAGACAGTAACGGTTTGTGGTCCGTTCGGAGGACAAACGGCTGTGATCTACCATAAATGTAATGATGGAACCGTTTAATAGCAAAAATTATTCCCGTTGCTTCCCGCTGAATTTGGGAATAATTTTTTTCAGCATCCTTTAATACTCGCGATGCGAAAGACACTGGCCGTTCAATCCCGTCAGTACCTATCTGTGATAACAAACACCCAAGGCCGACCGGCGACGCATCAGCTGTAACTATTATTTTAGCCGAAGGGTCAAAGTGCGCTAAAACCTGGTCGGAGGACAAGTGCCGCTTAATTGTCTCGAATGCATTTTGATGAATAGGCGTCCAGGACCATTTAACATTTTTCCTTATCAGGTCGTATAGAGGACTTAAGATGCTAGATGCGTCAGGTACAAAGTTACGATAATAGTTAACTAGACCTAAAAAGGACTGCAACTGAGCCACATTTTCAGGCCGCGGTGCCTTACTAATTGCTGCTACCTTTTCTTGCGATTTTGAAATGCCGTGTTTATTGATAACATGCCCTAAATATGATATCTCATCTTTGAAAAATTCGCATTTTTCTCGTTGTAGTGTTAAACCGGCGTCCTTAAACCTCGTAAGTACTTCGTGCAATCTATGTAGGTGTTCTGTCTTATCGCGCCCCGTTATCAATACGTCGTCTAAAAAGCATAGAACACCGTCTATTCCTGCTAGCAAAGTATTCAAGGCACGCTGAAAGATAGCCGGAGAACTGGTTAGCCCAAATATTAACCTATTATACTTATATAAACCACGGGTGGTATTTATACAGGTTATGTTATCGGGGTCATTTATCGGAAACTGATTGTAGGCCATAGACATATCTAACTTCGAAAATTGGACTCCGCCGTGTAATTTTGCGAATAACTCATCTACTGTCGGGAGCGGATAGGTCTCGGCGATCAGCTGTTTGTTGATAGTGCGCGAGTAGTCTGCGCAGATGCGCACGGACCCGTCCCGCTTCAACACGGGCACTATAGGCGAAGCAAATTCTGAGTATTCAATAGGTTGCAAAATACCTAAACCTACTAACCGATCAATTTCGTTCTCGACTTTACTCTTAAGCGCAAATGCAATCGGACGAGCTTTAATAAATACAGGTTTTGCGTTATCTTTTAAGTTTAAATTTATCTTGTATTTATTGAAACAGCCCAGCCGGTCTACAAATATATCCTTATAGTCAGATAGGATTTGTTGTACCATATCTGTATCCGTACAATAATTAAACGGTGCGTCGGGAATTCGTGCTAATTGTAGATGGAATTTCGAAATAAAATCGCGACCTAGGATTGGGGTCCACCATTAGGAATCACATATATATCTAAATATTGTTCTTGGCCGTCATAACATATAGGTACATTAATTACGCCCGTAATAGTAAACGACTCCCGCGTATATCCAAACAGTTTTTTCTTTGGGGGTAACAATGGCACGTCGCTAAAATAACATTTATAAGTTTTGTCTGAGATAGCCGATACTGCTGCCCCACTGTCTATTTGTAACTTAATGGAGATGTTGTTCACTTTCATACATTCGACCATAGGTGCCCCATCTTCAGTACGAATATGAAAAAACTCACCGTCATCACCTTCGTTCACCTCCTCCGACTCGATATATTTTACAGCCTTGCACATGTTACTTAGATGGCCTTTTGTTTGACACTTCCTACACTTATAATTTCTAAACCGACACTTTGTAGCACTATGTTTGAATCTACCACACACCGAACACTGTACATCAGACGCCGCAGCAGACGAGCGCGCAGGTGCTTTTTCAATCTGGAACAGCTGGCCGCTGGCCTCTGTGGCCACCGGCGCTCCAGCGGGGCCGGCGGCAGCGCCACCGGTGCGAGCAACCCTGATGCTCTCCGCCAAGTCTATCGCCTTAGACAACGTGAGCTCGCCGACATTCTGCGTGAACAGCTTTTCACGCTCTCGACCTGGGAGCATGCCCATTACAAATCTGTCGAGAATAGCGTCGTCCATATTTTTGAAATCGCAGTACGCGGCGAGGCCTTTCAGACGCGCAGCCCACTGCACGTGACCTTCGCCCGCTTGCTGGGTGGCCGAATAAAAATGGAATCGCTCAACGTACCCACAGCGTTTAGGTGTGAAATGTGTATCTAAAATCTTCACCACATCCGAATATCCCTTTTCTTCTAACGAATCCGGTAATGCTAAATTGCTTGCTAGCCGGTAGGTAGATTCGGCGAGTGCGCTTATCAAGATAGCTCGACGTTTCACTTGGGCTTTGTCTGTGTTGTCATTAATATCGTTGGCTATGAACCACTGAGATAGACGATTTTTGTAGCTTCTCCATTCCTGGGTTTCGTGATTAAAAACCGAAATTAACCCAAAAGTCCCAGCCATCGCCGCCACTTGGTAGGTATGTGAGGACACGAGTGAAACGCACCGTAGCTAATTGCACACTGGTTTAATAAGAATAGGCCTATCGCGGGGTGCGCGGGCGCAGCCGCTGCCATGCATACGTACTAAAAATGAATAAGGGTTTACTAAGATTGTTTTTTGATAATATTAATATTTTCGGAAATAATCGCTCCTAAAGGAAAAAAAAGTGCGTCCCCCCCCTCTAACTTTTGAACCGTATATTTAAAAAATATGAAAAAAATCACAAAAGTAGAACTTTATAAAAACTTTCTAGGAAAATTGTTTTGAACTTGATAGGTTCAGTAGTTTTTGAGAAAAATACGGAAAACTACGGAACCCTACACTGTGCGTGGCCCGACACGCTCTTGGCCGGTTTTTTCTTTTTGAGGTACGGAACCCTAAAATTGGTAGTGAAAGATGAAATAAAAGTATTGTTTGTTAGGTGGTGGCAAACGCGAGCGAGTGGAGGCGCGGGGGCGCGGCGCGCGCGTGCCCGCGGCGCCGCCGCCACGCTGCCGCCGCGAGCTGTACGACCTCATGCACGAGTGCTGGCGGCGCGAGCCCGCGCAGCGCCCGCGCTTCCACGACCTGCACCGCTATCTCGAGCGCATGACGCACGGCTTCAAGCCCCCGCACGCCACTCTTCGGTAAACACCTAACAGCCTCCGCGACCGTCATCGCTCACCGATCGATCTCATTACATTAGATAGTCTTTTAATATACTTCCCACTGAAACCCTCATCCAGCTAGTATTATATGTTTAGTTTATAAACGCAATGCATAATTTGACGGACTTTCAGTCTTTACTGTTGTTCGTCGTGCTCAGATTACATTATACATTGGCGTCCATGTCAACGATCTATGTAGAGTTCTAGGTTCGAATATTCAGTGACGCTCGGCCTAACCGATTGACTAGCAAAACTGAATCGATTTCTGGACTGCTCGATGTGTCCATCATAAGAAGCATCAACATTTTATATCAGTCCAAATTATTAAATTGGGAAATAATAATTAATTCGTAAGACTTTGTTAAACTGTCATACCTACTCGTGTTTTGGATATTTTGACGACAGACTGATAGGAAAAATCGAGCAGTATTAAGTTCAGTATTAAATTTACAATAGGATAGGTAGTAGGTTAGAGCGTGTTGCATGTAACACGCAGCTTTGCATTTCGCTGCGCACTGGCCGAGAGCTGGTCTCCGCGCCGGCGCCGCGGCCAGTGCGCAGCCGCGATAAAGGGCAATTTTAATAATATTAAAAACCTTGGCATTTCGATGTCAGTACCTAAACCACGCATCGTGTGCCGAGGTTTGCAAGCTAGACGTAGGTTTTTGAATTACTTCCTACATGTACATTATGCATGCCTTTGTATTATTTACTTGATGATTGGTTCATATTATCAGTGTTTTGGAAGCGATTCAGAAACCCACAAGTCCCTTCAGCGTTGCTTCTCTATACGGCTTGGATACTCGTCAATTAGATCAAGTTACTGCGGTCATATGTTATTGCGAATTATACTTTTTTGTATTGTACCTATTTTAATGATTAGGAAATGATAAGAGTACCTACTTACATTGCCAAATTTCCACCTTAATCTAAATCTTCACAAAGCAAAAAATATCCAAGATTTTATAATTTCCGCGGCCAATGCGCAATCATAAACTCTTTCTGAGGAGCCAAGCCGGCAAGAGGATCAATATTGTGTAAGTAAATGTTTCACACACTATTTCCGCGCCCTTCGCCTAGCGCCCCACGATCTTCCACTCACCGCCTTTACGGCAACCCTACTGGGGCTGCTCGAGTACTGGCTGCGGCTCGTCGCTGCAGTCGCCTTCTTTGATCAACCAGGGCCTTATATTATAAAATATCAAATATTCAAAAAAAATATTAGTTTTGTGCGCTCAGAAGGGCCACAGCACAATACTTGTGTGCAAGCGCAATGCAAAACTGTTCATATTGGATATACATTCGATATTGAATTAGTTCTGCTAATACGGCCTCCGGTAACTGACTTGAAAGCGACTTTAGTCATGAGCTTTATTTATAATATAATTGATTCCTGTACTCAAGTAGCCCCTTCCTAGTATATCCAAATCTAATCCTATTTTTTTAACCTGTTTTAAATGTTAAGGTTATTATTATACTTCGGAGACGAGTCGTCTCCAGGGCGATGTTCGCCCCCTGTGCTTCTTGTTTTCTTCGATAGGCACTCAAAGGTTGCGCTCACACTGCATCCGCAAATATCGATATTACCTACGACTAAGCGAATTTAATAAGAGAGATATGTATTTTAATAGTGAATCGAGACGATCGACCACGACCGTAGTAATGGGCCAATTTAACTGAGGGAAGATGTTCTGCTTATATCCATATTTCCGGACGCCACGTGTGATCAGAATATCTGAAGGTTGGATGAAGCCGAATTATTCGTGTTACTCTATAGCTGCCTAATATCGTAATAATAATAAGGAATGATTCAAACATAATTAAATCTATATGAATGTTCTGTGTCATCAATGTTCAGTGTAAGGGTATTCTAAGATCCCTAACAGAGCGGCAACATTTTATTGACAATTTATCTCAATAAAAGTATGCATCTCCAAGAAAAGCACTAATTTTCATTTAACCTGGCCCTTTAGCACAATTTACCTTGTCGCGCGCGAGTCCATACATCAAGCGCGACTTCCAGTATGGAGTCGCGCGCGACAAGGCAAGTTATTCTAGAGGGTCTGGTGTTTGGATCAACTCTTAAACTATTATTTTATTGTTCTTTTACATACGCAGTTTTTACGCTACTTGACTGTACCTACCTACTAGTATGTATAGTTTAGCTGTGGATGAAATATTGCCGTTCCAAACAAATAGGATATAATATTCGTGAACGTCCCCTCCTGACACGCGAGCTAGCGGCCGACAGACGAGGTGTATAGCGAAAAGCGAACTGGGATCAGCTGTTTTTTAATTACTGCTAAATTATCATTTACGTAATACAAGAAAAAAATTATATTATATATCTCTCCTCACTAATTATTCTACTTTACAATCTGTGGGTAACAATAATCTATGAATAAGTATAGGTAATTGAATTGGTGTACTGATTTTTTTAAGTTAAGGTAGCTTTTATATTATTGTATGATACCAACTTGCCTACTGATCCCGTTCAAGCGACATTCACCGCAACATATTTAAATTATAGAAGCTTTATATGTGTTTAATAATAATTTATTGATTAGTTTAGACATAATGGGATACGTGTAATTCTCTTAGCAAGCAATAATCTGAAATTAGTTGTGAATATGTGTGTTACTAATGATTTAACGTTTTAAGCATAATAATTAATGCAGTAATAACGCTGAATATCTTGCAGTCTTCCTCAATATTATCTGCCCTCCTTCAGAAGTTTTATCCGGTAAGTAAACTTAATCATTTCAGATTATTGTTCTAATTTTGCCTTTTTCATTTATCTGGGCGTCCTTTCAATGGGTACATCCCGTCTTATGTATAAGTATCAGCTATGCATATATCGTGTCATTCGCTATGACGCGTACTTTGGTTCGTAATTTCATATTATTAAACTGTTCCTATTCATGGATGACACGAGCTATCAACCAAGACTAAAGACTGCAAAATATAAAGCTGACCCAATTGGACATATGTAAATAAGGTTGCAGTTGAGAGATATCCTGCAATATCAAAATTTCTATTACTGTATTGTTTACTGTGTTTATTTATAGCTGCACAGAATAAGATAAACCTAGTTCGTATTGACGTTAGGCATACGGTCATTCATTATTCATATTCACTGCTTACACATTTATGACTGGTTTCGAAAACGGATTTTGGGAAGCTGTTTACTTACTTAATACTTATTATGTTAATACCTAGTAGATGTAGTAACGTCATCTTTGAAATAATATTAGTAATCTAGTCTGTCTCCACGACTATGCAAATGAAACTTGCATAAATATTTTAAAGGTGGCTGCACGCATATAAGTAGGTTCAATAAGTAAAGGTGTAGTCACACCGGCGTAGAGTAGACCACGACGAGTGGAAACGTAAATGTAAGACCACTGTCAATTTGTTACTTCTTTTTATTTAAACAAAATCATGATCAGCGTCCACTTTGTACAATAAAACTAACTTTTCTCTCGTTTACTTTTTTTCTACGGGAGTAATAGATAACTAGATTACGAAAAATATTGTGTTATAATAAACAGTGAAGTAAAATATTATGTAAGGTAATTTAATTGTATACTGCATGCAAATGTTGATGTCGTCTTAAAGTGTAAGCTCGCATATCGAAGACCCTGCATTAAATATGGTCCTAATAAATACCCTTATGCACCTCTCGTCACCACTAGCTCTCAACCACCCCCAACATTTAATCGTAAATTTAAAAGAAAACAGGTTAGCTAAGGAACTAGTTTAAGGGAGTCCCTGCAAGAATATATTTCATTTAAAAGAGTAATTGTAATTAATATTAGTTATTGTATTAAACGTTCATGTAACAGACATTTTTAGTTAAGCGTGGGTTATGTACAACGAATGAAAACCTTTGCGATACTTTAAGTGTCGGTGCTTATTCCGTAAGCCGTATGTAAAACTTCTTGAAAGTGCAGTTTGTATGCACTTCATACAAACTGTTTTGACAGTTGTGCGTTTATCGGGCCGATGCGCGGCTCACCGCCTACACGCGCCGCCGCCGGTAGGCGCGCTCTGTCTGACCACTGCTTCGTGAGCTCATTCGAACGATTGTTTACTAAACATCTCCTGCAGTCCGCATTTTTCTATTAAATACCAATGATTCATTCTTTTTTGTCCAAATTAAACCCTCGTATTATTAAGGACTTCGTAAGGTAAAAAAAACGGATAATTGCTAAATTCCCGATTCTACTTGTGAATTCAATTTTTGTTTAATCATTCCTACGACATAAGTATACCAATTTCTGCACTATAAACTATAACCCACCTATATTAATTGAGGCTCAATCTGTGCCGTGAACATAACGGCCTAAACTGTATTACTACTACTTGATATTCGATGCTACTTTTTAGAATGCATCTAATAATTGTAGAATATAACCCCATTCCCCACTGATATTGCACTTAAGTATTCATTAGTACTTATTTATGAAAGCTAAAAATCTAAATGTTTTCTGTGAATGAGGTCAATGTTACTATTGTTTAATGTTTATTATTTATATGTAAGTATAATGATATACCTAACGTTTAATACGTGGCTGGAAAACGGGACTTTACCGACGACCACTTTACCTTGAGTCATGTATTTGAAGTCATTTGAACATGCCTGTATTTTCGGGCAGTTAAATGTACGTTCAGATATTTTTGGGCACCTCGGCAGCTCCGTTATATCTGATGTACCTATAGCAATCTAATCGAAGGGTAATCCAGCCCTACATATTATTTACTCAAACAAAAGTGATACTCTTTAATTAGGAATTAAGGGTATTTATTAATTTTATCGTATTGTCATATCATTATTGATGTTTCGCATCGTGTCTACATCATCTTTTTTCCAAGTTAAAATGTTATATACCTTGTAATCTTACTAAAGCAAGTATTCTATTCCTACTGTTGGCATGTTAGTAGATTAATAGGAGTCATTTTGGCGGGCATTAAGATTTAAATAGAATTACGTCTCACCTCAAGAAACTAATTTTAATAGTGAGCATCCAGAAAGTACAGTGCTACCAGATTCTATATAACTGGTAAGTTTGCCTCTTTACTCGTACCGATCGCGTTACTACTGAGCCCTGTCTAGGTACGACTTAGTGAAATACTATTTAAAACAATCCCATACATACATTTTGTATATACAGCACATGAAAAAATCAAGGTCGAAATACTATTTAAAACAATCTAGTCTAAGAATATTCTAAGGTCACAACAGTATAGTGCGTAAACTAAATTTTATATAATATCAAGCACTAATTAAAACAATAAATCCTAAAAAACGCACAAAGTTATAGGTCTTATTAAGTAACATTCGAATTTTACACGAAATTCACAATCACTCCAACCAAAGCAGTTGGTCTGAAGGAGTTGGTAGCACTGTATCTATGTCTTTTCTTTAATTTCTATATCACTTAGAGGTTTAAGACAAATATATAGCCTTATATTTTCAACGGATAAGGCGCCTGCGAAACGACTCCTTTAATAAGTGATGGGACCAATGATTTGTGCACTCGACCCCGGTGGGTCGGCACTGCGGTGCGACCGGCGATACCCTTACGGAAGCCCGAAACCACCTAGGGCACTCAGTGCAACTCTAGAAAGTTCGTATTAAAGACAATATTCTCAATTTTATACAACCTACCTATACTTCTTTCGGTTGAGTAGATAGCATAGTTGCTTAAACTCTGGTGAAAAACCAAGGCTAACCTCCTTGGTAAGTAATGAACACTAGGTTCGTATTTACCTCACAAAAAACCTCTTACCACTAACTCCCCTAGGCAGGAGAGAATAAAGGTGGTCATATAAATTTATTATCTTAAATTAGGCGTTTCTTGACATTTCTCACGCCCGTTTCCGATGTGGCTAAACAACTATCGGTATTTTTAGTAAGCATCATTTCAGTATCGTACTAATATCCCCTTACTTCTCAGTTGAAATTCAGTTAATAAACCTGTATATTTTTGCAAGTCTTTACTCGTTTTACAGATGCAACTTATAAGTACTTTGACGCCGTAATTTCCATTCTATGAATGTAAATGTCCTTCCATTAATTTAAGTTGTAAACGTTCTTTAAAGCAAAAAGTCATCGATTGTAATGAAGACACTATGAAACTTGTATTTGTAATTTTTTTGCTTGAAAACGACATAGTCAGATTAAGCATCATCATTTAATCCCAACATATCATCTTTGTTGTTTTGTTCTAATCATCTAGTTTCAATATGCTATCTATCCATTGGATTATTTGTGGACTTATTGGAGCTACTCTAAGCTAAAGTTAATCGCGACTTAATAACTTACAATTTACTGACTGTTAACAACATAATTAAAAATTTTAATGTTTTGTTTTCGTATTGGTATAAAATAAAATGAGCTAATATCTGATAATAGTGATAATACTTATTTCATTTCCGAATTCACGTAGATAGCATATTTTCTTGATGTTTCTATTTTACCTCACACTTATAAATGAAATTCATTCTGTAGGCACAGTATTTATAAATAATCAAAGACTTTTAAGGCAAACGCCTTCTTTTTATGTAATTTTAAATGTTAAAATAAATGTTGAATAACATATCAAAACTGTTGTTTCATTTTAGCCTTTAGTCAAACCTAGGTTAAAAGTTCCAGAGGTCAGACATGCACCACGATAATCACAGTGATAATATTTATATTTAGATTTACTTTTCTTTAGGTGATTTTACCTCAATTTCTTTATATAATTATAATACGTATGAACATTTGTGTCGTTTTTTCAGTAAAAGGTACATTATCGCTTACCATAAGGACAAAATTTTCTCGTACCTATCGTCTTTATGCTTAAACGACAATGTGCTACGTTTGCATCAAAACGGCACACTTTTTGTCTAGTTAATTGCAACAGTTTACTAAGTATTCGTAATTCATAAATCATAAACAGATAGGTACATGGGGCAATGCCGACTGGATTGGACGGGGATAATCCCAACAATAAAAATATTTTTCACCACCCCAACTGGTACAAGCTCTCCTGGCTATTCGAAAACAGATAGCAAAATTGCATTTTATCCGCTAGAGTGCAAAGTAATTTCATAGTCAGTATATTTTGTTCGTTTTGGTGTGGTGAAAAATTTTGTGTTTCACTCGGTGGCAAAGTTTGTTTAACCTTCATGCCTTAAAACCCTCGCAACGCACAAGATTCCACTTTTATAATATTGGAATCTTTCGCTTGCTCGGGTACAAATATTGGCACGTCCGGTTAAACAACAACTTTGCCCTCTTGTAAAACAAATAACTATTACAGTATAAACAAGAGTCCATTGAACACATCCACAATTTTACTCACCATACATAAGTACATTTTTGGTTAGGTTAACAAATTATACAACTTATAATAGTCAATTGCTTTATTTCTGTTAAATTAGGTACATTATGGTTGATGCCCTAATAATTTACGTACAATGATACAATGAGACATTCTATATTTGATGTTACAAGCAGATACTCCTTTTTTTACGCTATCATTGTAGGTATCTCCACAATCAACTATGTACTAATATTTAAGCAATTCTATCAATCAAAAAGTAAACATCTCAAAAAATACTTTTATTTCTAGTATGCAGCAGCCACAGATGTCATATATACCATAGATCAAGCAAACGTATCTACTTAGCGTGTCAAATGAACTCAGTGAAATCCACTGAGTTGTCCGTCTTTACTCGCAGCTTGCAGCTTTCGGGCGTCAATTTTTGTAAGTTGAAGTCAACCAAAACATAAAAAATGCCTCGTTACGTGATATTCAATTGCAACAACACAAAAATTATGAACAATCAAGAGCCTGAGACATATTTAAAATTACAGGCAAGAATCAACTTCAGTACAAAATTTGACACGCTCGGCCCCTATACAAATATATGAATTTGTTTCTTCTATCTAAATTAAGTTCTGTGGCAGCAGCGGTGTAACAGCAACCGTTTCACATGGTAGCATACAGTGGCATGATTGTTATGCCTTAAAATTGATTAAAGTTTTAAACGAAAACTTTCATAGGTCGTTTTCATATAAATACAATATATAATCGAACTGTTAAGCTTTTTTTATCTCTTAAATAATGACGAACATAAGAAATCTTGTTTCTACAATTTTCTCCAATAGTAACTATCCACATTCTATATATAGTCATTCACACCTTGATTTGTAATGGACAGTCAAGCAAATTATGTCACTAAAAAGGCGCTATATTTAAAAATTTTAATGAAATATTTGCCCATAGAAAATTTAAATTACCTACATGCGTTTTTACCGACCCGATTTGCTAGAGCTGGCCGTCATTATAAATGGTTAAAAGGTAGAATTTGACAAATCTTAAAGTCTTAAGTCATAATGTATCGTTAATCATAATTTCGTTTTTCTCAGAAACGCGTAACTTTTTAGGATTGCCATAAAACAACCCTAACCTAACCTATCTATAGATTGCCTTAATGAAAACCCTGAAAAGTTAACCGTTTCAGAATTATGACTAACTAGCTCTTGCCCGCGGCTTCGCTCGCGTTAGAAAGAGACAAAAAGTAGCCTTTGTCACTTTCCATCCCTTCAACTATCTCCACTTAAAAAATCACGTCAATTCGTCGCTCCGTTTTGCCGTGAAAGACTGACAGATAAACAGACACACACATTTTCCTATTTATAATATTAGTATGGATGATAAACTGGCAAACATTACATTATGACTTTCGATCATTATGCCAAAGAAAGGGATCCGGTACAGTCAGCATCAAAAGTAGCGGATCAAATAACGCTCAAGAAGTATCTAACATTCTGCAACCGCTAAACAAAGAGATGAGTGCTATACATGGAAAGAATAATTGAACTGAACATTTCTGATAGTGAACAGGCGCCGTAGCCGAATGGCATTTCTACGGCGCAAAACGAAAACGAAACGCCGCGAAAGGTAGTCTGGCTCTGTCGCGCCAATACGCAAGAGCGATAGAGATAGATATCTACGAGCGTTTCGTTTCGTGAGCGTTTCGTGAGCGTTTGTGCCATTCGGCTGCGTACTCTGTACAGATGGTTTCATATATAGACTATTATTGATTCTGACTGTACTACATAATAGTGGCGTATACAAGGCAAGGTCTTTAATCACAAAGTCTACACAGTAGCTCACGTAACTAATTAAATATGTTATTATAAATACCTTAACTTCAGAATCGGGTAATAAATTGTCAATATACAGGGTGTAAATTTAACCAAATTTGGTCATTACCAGGGAGCGTACTTTTCATGCCGATGACATTAATCTGACGTCAGACTCCGTATAGGGTGATCCCAAATATTTTTATTGTAAATTATTAATCATTAGTCGTCAATCATTTTAATCGTGTACAAATTACTTCAAATACAGTAGTCCATTTACATGTGGCATAAATAATACATACTTGAAATGTGAAACGTGAATAAAATTATTTGATTTGTTTTTATACATAAATTTAATTAAATAGTATTGTTAACAACACATTACAATAAATACGTAGAAAAGAGAATTCCTCTCTAACGTAAAGCACACCATCCTTCTTGCATTCATTACCATGCAAAGAAATTATAACTTAAAATGATTAATGACTAATGATTAATAATTTACAATAAAACAATTTGTGATCAGCCCATATGGAGCGTGACGTCAAATTGATGTCATCGGCACGAAAAGTACGCTCCCTGGTCATTACCCTGTATAGACAGTGACTTTGACCTATAAAACCGTGTCGGCCGGTGGTTAAGATTTCACCTTGTATTGCAAATCACGTAAATCATTTAGGAAGGTACTAACAGACTTATTCGGATGCAGTTAGTCACAGTCAATGGTTTCCATAGGTGGCGCTAGGAGCAGCATCCACCTATATCTGGCTCCTGGCCAGGTACTTCAGTTTAATACATCTTTATTCTAATATTATCACGCTAAACAGAACGTATATACCTACTAGCAAACCAATCAACGCTAGAAAATACATTGGAATGCAGGTTAGGAACTTGGATACATTAGACAGACATTTATGTACTATCAATTCACAAAGAACATAAGGAACAATATAATCGTAACACCTATTATTGTCGGGAGATATATTTCAGACATCCGTTTATACGGGGTGACATGTTAGATGGTGCATTTTAAATTTGCATTGCGTATCGTGCGTTCATAATATTATCATCTGATACTATCGCACGTGCAAACCTAAGTGCGTTTTCACATTATCCGATCCGATATGTAGGACCGATATCCCATACATTACAGGCGCCATCTTGGATTTTTTCCATTGAAATCCTTCCGACATCCGATATCGGATCGGATAATATGAAAACGCTCTAAGGACAAATAAGGCAGTGACTTGCGATTTTCTTGTTTGTCAATAATCATACCGAAAATGAGTAATACTCTACTATACTAAATTAATGAAAATGAATATCTTCGCTAGCTTCGCTCGGAGTTCGAAAACTGAAAAATTAGAGTTTCCCGGGACCTAAGTGCGTTTTCACATTATCCGATCCGATATCGGATGTCGGACCGATATCCCATACATTACAGGCGCCATCTTGGATTTTTTCTATGGAAATCCTTCCGACATCCGATATCGGATCGGATAATGTGAAAACGGCTTAAGACCAAGCTAGATCGATTTTTCACCCCCGAAAGCTCCATAACAAACAGCGAAATCTTTAGAGCGGTTTCCGAGATCGCCTGAGAAGTGTATATCTTTAAAAGTATTCGATCGATTAAAGACCGTGTGACAATCACAAGGTGCACATACTTTTTTTTTGACACTCCACGAAGCTCTAACGGCGATAAAACTGCCACTTTACGATACTCTGTTACATATCAATATTTCCGTTAAGTAGTTAAATAAATGTTTAAAAAAAAACCTCATTCCCAAAGTATCAGTACGAGTACAAGTCATATAAGCAATACCTAAAATAATAAATTTGTAGGAATGTACGGCATTTTGACGCCCAGCGAGATTCTAATGAGTATAATTATTTTTTCATCACACCCGCACTTTAAATGTGCTATTGCACGCAGGTGGAGCGTGAGTTATAGAAAAATCGTTCTCCCAAGGGAATAATAAAATTTCTTGTACCGTACTTAACTTTTTACATCTATTTACATATTTTTTACATTGCGAGTGTGATGAAAATCATTGTGTGTAACTCGGGGAGTATGAATATTACTAACTCGAGTCTTTAAATCGCTCCGGCAAGCCGTCGCGATTTAACTTACTCTCGTTAGTAATATTCAACTTCCTCCCCTTGTTGCACAATGTACTATTTCATCACACCCGCACTTTAAATGTGCTATTGCGCGCAGGCGGAGAGTGAGTTATAGAAAAATCGTTCTCCCAAGGGAATAATGAAATTTCTTGTACCGTACTTAACTTTTTTACATCTATTTACATATTTTTTACATTGCGAGTGTGATGAAAATCATTGTGTGTAACTCGGGGAGTATGAATATTACTAACTCGAGTCTTTAAATCGCTCCGGCAAGCCGTCGCGATTTAACTTACTCTCGTTAGTAATATTCAACTTCCTCCCCTTGTTGCACAATGTACTATTTTAACAGCGCTTGATTAAAACTCGCGCATGGATGTAATATTTCACGTTCATACAAATTAGCTAGCATATTATAACCATTACGTATTCTTTATCTAGAATCAATCGTTGGCTTCCTTCCTTAAACTAGCGGCACCAGGCTTGGATGAGTAAGAAGAACACTAATCACTACCCTACTTAATAATCGGTGTACAAAATCTTCATCTGATCTCTCTACAAAATTCAATGTAAGGTACAGCGGGGCAAATCTCGACCGGGGGGCCATTGCAACTAATCCATTTTTTCCATTATTACACTATGATGTTGAGTTCTACATGTATCCACTGAACACGCCTACCATATACAGAGTGGGGCCTGTAACAAAGGCGAAGAATTGAAATGTAGGCTATTCTCCTTATACTGATCAACATTGGTTCAGTGACTTTTAAAAAAATTATGAAGTCTTTAAATTTTTAATTTTTCATACAAAATAAATATTAGCTTCAATGAACGCCATTATTGTTGTCATTGGCGTTGTCTGTCACACTTTAGACTTAACAGAATTCGCAATACATTACCTCTTAGAAAAAACTTTCAAGGGTGATAAATATCAAAATACAAGTTATTTTTAAAAGTCGCCGAACAAATGTTGATCAGTATAAGGAGGATAGCCTAGAGTTCAATTCTTCGCCTTTGTTACAGGCCCCACTCTGTATAACCGGTGGACACTCTATTTAATAATGCAAACATTGTAAAACATGGAAAAAATGGACCTTAGGTAATTAGGGCACCTAGCAAACGTCACCATTGCTAACGCTTCGTAAGCGTATTGTAGTTCTCTCTACTCTCCCTATGGCACTGCTCCCACCGCGAGCTAGTAAGCTATGAGCTATCGGCTAAAAAAACGAACAAAAGATAAGCACTCCCGTGCAAATAAAAGAGACACGGCGATGTTGATAGCTCACCGCAATATAAACACGCCGTGTCACTTTTATTTGCACGGGAGTGATTATCTTTTGTTCGTTTTTATAGCCGATAGCTCATAGCATACTAGCTCGCGGTGGGACCAGTGCCATAAGCTCTGCTGTAGTGGCGCGACAAAGGGCCGATTTTTGACCCTCGACCATTCGATTTCGTGAATTTCATTCAATAATAACTAAATAGCGATTTTAATTCTACTAACAAAATGGAAAACGAGTGGTTATTACCACTAGATGTAAATTTCTAGCTGTCCTTTTGCAAAAATAGGTACGTCGTTTTCCATAGACTTTCGAACAGCTAATCTTGATGAAATCTTCTCGAGGCTGAGGCGTAGGGTTAGAGCCGGCGTAGCTTTATTTGACGTTCATATGCGCATTGTAATATGCCTACTTGAAAAATAAATATTTCATTTTCATTTTAATCCTTACGGTCGATATTCAATAATCGTGTGCTACTCTGCAACGGCGCCACCTCAATAAAATTCAACTAATTATGAGATGAGAAGAGCATGAGCGGCGCCGCTGCATAGATAGAAATTACATCATGTACTTTTTTCTTATGGAAATTGATGTACCAATGCTGTTTATTATGTACGTATGGAAGTTATAGTGATTTTTTCCACCACAATAAAAGCCCATTATTTCATTTCCCGCTATAGGTACAGTCATAACATTACACGTACATACTGTACGTCTTACGAACATCATTTTAACATATAATTAGTTGAATTTCATTAAGTTGGCGCCGCTGCAGAGTAGCACACCAATAATCGGTCCCCTGAACCCAGACTGCGTTTCCACCGCCACGTAGCATCAATGATTGTTGCTTCGGCTAGGCCGGCATAATAGCATTGCTATTAAATTTGATTACTATCTGAAACAAGTAGGTTTAAGTAGCGATGGATAAACGGGTGTTTATAGCCGCCATAATTATCGTAAAATAAATCACTACACAATATCCTGACAGGATCATTAAGTTATTAATATACATACAAAATATATAATTTTCTTAAAATTACCTTTTAGATCATCTAAGTTTGTTATATTAAGGACCGTGATCTAGTTATAATGTACATGTACAAAAAAATCCTACTATAGGCACTGGTCCCACCGCGAGCTAGTAAACTATGAGCTATCGGCTATAAAAACGAACAAAAGATAAGCACTAACGTACAAATAAAAGAGACACGGCGACATTGATAGCTCACCGCTGGACGAGAAATTATAAACATCGCCGTGTCTCTTTTATTTGCACGGGAGTGCTTATCTTTTGTTTGTTTTTATAGCCGATAGCTCATAGCTTACTAGCTCTCGGTGGGACCAGTGCCATACTTTGTGTTATTAAAACAGGGTTAAAAATTAGCACTTCAAAAAAGCATCGGACGGTGTCGGTTTCGTAAATTAGAAAATTCGTGTTGCCATAAGCTATTACAAGTTCCAACTTTGCGCAAACATACGGCGATAACGCGTCAACTAGTATAGGGAACGTACCCAAACTACGTGACACGTTTAGGAGGGGGAGGGGGTCGTCAAAATACTACGCTTGGTCACAGAGGGGGAGGGGGGTCTAACTTCTTGTCACGTAACCTGTGGAATATTGGCCCAGCCGTGGTCAGCAGAGGAACGTTTATATAAGCTGGTGATGATGAAAGTGATGGGATGAAAATCATTGTTAAAAAAAAAAGGCCGGAAAAAAAGATGATAAACACACGTCATTAAACAAATACATATTAAATTTGATATAGGCACACGAATAACAACTTTCTGCAAAAATTGATCTAAAACTTCATTTATAAATACTACGTGAAAACTACAGGGGGAGGGGGGGGATCTTCGCATATACTACGCTTGGTCACGCAGGGGGGGGAAGGGGGCAAAAAACGGCACAAATATGGTCACGTAGTTTGGGTACGTTCCCATAGGTATTAGGTAAAGGGGAAATAAATTAATTACTAGGAACTAAATATGTCGATTATGCCCTCAGTGTCGAATGCTTGACAATGAGGTACGGACGGGTATGTATGTATATAATAGGCTAGTTTCCTATACTTAAAATGAAATATTTTAGGCTGTGCACGAAATAAAGAACCACATAATTAGAAGAAAAATATGGACAGTAGTTATGTTTAAACATAATTTCTATTTAAAGTCAAAGAGAAAGATATAAAGTAAATGAATTGACCGTGACGTCACTTCTCAGTATTTCACAGTAATTCCATAATAGCAAATCGTTTTGACAGTTCTTAAAAAGAAGCTGATTTGACTGGTAGAAAACTAGCCTATATATTTTTGCTTTATAATATTTGCTTGCTCATCTCATATCATAAGATATCTTTTCATATAAATTCCACATTGTGATTATAATAGTGGACACTGAGCGTAAAATGGTAAGGTGATTTTACTCTAAGGATAAAACATTACTTTCAATTGTGTATCCTAATTTTCTGCGCTATACACTGGAATGGGCAAAAGTCCATTCATTTATATTACAATCAATATAAAAATATTGTCTCCGTTCTAAATATAGTACCTAAGTTGTTAAGCAATATAAAATATAGTGATATCTAAAACTGATTAATAAAAATCAACCTAAAAACTTTATATACTAATTAGAAAACAACAATACTCTTCGCTAACAAATCTGTTAGATCTAAATCTACTTAGATAATAACTGCAGTTCAATAGTAAAGCTATGTGTAATGTTAATGTTCCAATTAGGTCTAGTATTTCCCCAAACTTATCGAGGCGGAATCGGCTCTAGCCGACCAAAAATATATTATATACCTCTATAAATACAGTATGTAAACTAACGAAAACCATTTACTGTAACCCGTAAATGTCTAGGGGCCCATTTCTCGAAAGGTACAAGCCTTGTATTACAAGTGTGTTTCCATGACAACCCATACGATTTGACAGTTCGCGCACTTGTAATACAAGGCTTGTACCTTTCGAGAAACTGGCCCCAGGTGATACTGAGAAACTTTACTATGGGACCAACACCCAAAACGCGAAATAAAAATTTACTCTCCCATAGGAAATACTTACTATAAAATAAAACTACCTATGAAACTGTCAGAAGATATTTTCGTGATTTCGGGGTTGATCCCATAGTAAAAGTTTCTCAGTATCACCTGGACATTTACGGGTTACAGTAAATGGTTTTCGTTAGTTTACATACTGTATATGTATTATATATTAACGAGCGATATCTGGTCGGCGAAAGCCGTTAAGGGTTAAGGGAGACCCTTAGGGCCGGTTGCACCAAACCGTCTGGCACCGTTAAACCGTTCGTTAAATTTCATTGTATAAGAAGTTCCATAGAAATCTGCTGAGTGGCGATGATGGCAAATGTGGTTGATGCAATTGGCCCATAATCCGCTAGTTTTCGTCCAACTTTATTTTTTTGTTCAGTTGAAACGATATAAACCTAGCTTGCTGCGCAAATGTGGATTTATTTCAATAATTGTTCTCTAAAAATATTATATTATATCTATTTACATAAAAATAATAATTCGAAAGCAGAAAATTAAATATTAATTTCTACTTCGACAAGTGAACGAAAAGTAAGCATGGACGAAAACTAGCGCAATGACCCAATTATCACGCAGATACGCAACTTAATCAGGGGAATGAATTGTCTTATACATAACACTCAACCTGACCTTCGTCGTACGTAGAATACCTCTATGTCTAATTAACTATTGTATAAGCTTCATCATATAATGATGCAGGACATATTTAAAAATATATAAACATGTATACCTACTACATGTATTGTATGCTTATCATATAATGATGCAGGACATATTTAAAAATATATAAACATGATTGCTGGTACTTACATGTACGTATAAGATTGTATATACCCAAATACTGCTCTTTCAACAGTATGTATGGATGAGATTCTTGAGTCTGCCGACCGCCAACTTTATAATGGATATTGAATACCAATTTAAAAAAAAATATTATTAATTATAACATAAAATACAGTTATTCTTAAAACGAGGTTACGATCACTTCACGATGGTATTTTTTAATTCTATTCGATTCTAGTTTAGATCTTTTAGGTGAAAAAATAGAAAGTTGTATGAGAGTAACTGGTCGACTACTCTATAGAGTATCTAGAGTCGAGTTTAAACAAATAGTTTTCTTTACATACTCATTTCTTTTTATATAGTATGCTTAAGAAAATATGCATAGATTATTGATTACATAATTGATTTTCTAGACAGTATTTCGTCACTACTTTTAAAAAATCTCGTATCTCACGCTGTTCCTTAAAGTTAAAACGCAGTAAGTCTATATGCATTTCATACATACTTACTACAATTTTCTTTTCATTGACAGACGAAGATACAAGTTTTTTTTAAAGTAGTGACGATTTGTAAAACAACATTTAGCTACTTTTCTCATGCAAACCTTATAATGTCGTAATTCGCTATTAAGAATAATATACATAACATATAACACATACTCGTACATAATCTCCGGCCTGTATTCCCAAATTGGGTAGGCAGAGCGCATGGAATAATATATTATTCATATAATCTATTGTATTAGAAGCGCTTTTGGAACGGTACGATAGGCCCATGAAAATGAGCCAACGAATATATTAGGTACTTATAACCAGCCCGTAATATTATCATTGATCGATAAACTTGCACACTAGTGTGATAAGCCTTACCGCGCCGGTACCTTACAAATAGTGCAAAAAATACCGCCTGACATGATAAGGTTTATCACGCTCGTGTGCTAGGCCCGCAGGGCCTCTATATACTAATGTCCAGATCTAGGAGCGGACCAGCGTCCTCTCTTTACCGGACAAATGCTTATATCGCTCGGCCCTGTGGTAATTGTGATAGCTCGAAATGTAACATTTACGTTATTTGACATCGTAAAAACATTATTTGACACTTTCAATGAATGAAGACCTACAGGGGCCATCATTAATCGCGATAGATATAGTGGCCAGTTTAAGATCTGATGAAGTCCCATTGATTCGTCGGTTGGTTGTCACATATCACCATGAGGAGGGGCTCCGACCTGTAAGCGCGTTCGACTCCAAGACACATACCTGCCGCCTCGTTGTAAACTGGACTACCTGCCTGCAATCAAAATAATTCATTTTTTTGTGTTTGGTATAAAAACAGATTTTCTATAATCTGGACACTGGAAAACTTATTTCCGGAATATAACTAAGAGGTCACTTAAATGGTCTCTGTTGGCTTGCACAGGAGTGAAGCCACAGTATGCCGCCCACGGGTTAAGAATAATCACGCTTACCCCTTTAGGTACTTTATTATACTGTGGTAAGGCACTGATGGGACCAGTGCCTTACCACAGTATAATAAAGAGTACTATCGTACAGTATGGCCACTCCCGCTCCCCGCTGAAAGTGTCGCCCAACCCCTCTCGGTTACCTCACAGTTACCGCCTGTCAAAAACACAAACAGTCGACCCGTCATATTTCACTCATACAAGCATAGTACGCGTTCACCTACACGAGCTAAGTCTGTGTGCTAGGAATGCGCCTCTTTCAATATATTTGATCGCCAAGTGTCCGAGGTGTGGCCTTACACCCGAGCTGATACAGTCAGCAGCAGAAGTTCCGTGGCGGGCAAGGTGTTCAAAATGAACTTGACACGATCTTATTTTTAAGACAATAAGAGCGTGTTAGGATCATTGTGAACACCTTGCCCGTTACGGAACTTCTGCTGCTGACTGTACGATGGTGAGGTTATTAGCGAGTTGTTAATAAATAATTGACAATTTTAACACATGTCATTAAAATTCAAAATTAAGTTAGCAAACCTCGATGTTTTCGGTTGTAAAGGGTTACCCATCAAATTGATAATACAGCTAGAAGAAAACGGGCCATCTAAGCTTGCTTGAGTTATAATATTCTGGCAACATTAAATATTCTAATGAATGGAGTTACATCTCCGTCTAAAGTCGTGATTAGGAAACGACAAAGCGCTCTTAAACTTTCGCAGGCGGTAACTGTGAGGTAGCCAAAAGCGGGTGGGCGGCACTTTCAGCGGGGAGCGGGAGTGGCCATACTGTACTGTACGATAGTACTCTTTATTATACTGTGCCTTAAGAGACCCTTCTGGTTGACGGTTGATCACTGGTGGGCAGAGTACTTCTCTGGACAAGGTCATAACATAAGGTCTTAAAAGACCCACTAAAGGCTAGTTAAAGTGTGACGTGGACTCCTGCGAGTTTCGAACCATATCTATATTATATCCGATCATGTCCTTACCCTGCTAGTGGAGTGCCACGGAGAAATTAATGTATAATTTATGACCTGTAAATTGGCTTTATAAAAAAAAAAGAGTGTTGATTCCCTTACAGGCAGAGTACTTGTCTGAACAAGGTCATAAGACCCAGAAACCCACTAAAGGCTAGTTAAAGTGTGACGCGGACTCACCGAAGCCTTGTGTTTCCACTCCTGCGAGCCGCCGAGCTCGTGGCACTTGCCCAGCGTGGGCGCGACGTTGCCCGTCGCGTCCAGGCACAGCGTCCGCCCCAGCACCAGCTCGTTGCGACTCGTTTCAAACCACATCTGGAAATATACGTAGGAACCATTATTTATATACCCTTACTGGTTTCCAAAAGAATACAAGTAGTCCAGAGTTTCAAATCCACACTGAACCTATATGTGAGGCAACACATATTTTTTTCCCTATTTTTTGAGGTGACAACCTCATTATCCTACTTATTTTAATGAGTAGTGGCGTGTTTTCAGCAGTGGGTCGAAAACGACCCTATGGGCATATATGAGTTAAGAGGGCTTTCATGTGAAAAATAGTGAAATTGCAGTGAGTAGTTTACAAATACATATATAACATATTATAGGACTTTCTACTTGGTCTAACAACATATGAGAAAATGGCCAGAAGTGGTAATAATTGTGACGGTAAAGGTTCGTTTTCAAAAAATTGTCAAAAATAGATAATAGAAATTTATAATCACTAAGGCATAAGAGCAAGTTTAGTAAACGTTGCAAATTAATTTAGTACGAAAATAACTTCGATGTGATGTAGATAATGTAGTAATTTCCGAAAAAAATTGAAATCATCTTAGCCTCGTTTACCCTTTTTCAAAACCTTATAATAAAAAATTATGTAGTCTGAGAAGATAGTACAGGATATACGGTATTATGAATTTACCAGTTTCAGTATTCAAAATTGTCCAAATTTTACAAATAAGATCGACTAATTCAGCGCTATACGCGGGTTTTCCTAAACCCTTCGTTACCGAAATTAGTAGTCGCAATTTTTTATTTGTATGGGAATTTCCATAGACTTCTACTGCGTGTCTGTTAACTGTGGTTAATGCAACTGGCCCCGCGTCTCTTACTTGATTTAGCGTTCGTATGCAGCTGGCGAGGATCAGCCCGCTGCCCTTGCTCTTGATGTCCTTGGCGCTCTGTATGCACAGCGACGTGTTTTTAAGTCGGATTTGGAACGAATCGGTGTAATTGCGCTGCCTGTTAAAAAAAATTCAGATGAATTCTTAGAATAATTGTTTTAAAGAAAAGGGTCCTATACACAAAAACAGTACAACCTAGCTAACTTAGGGTCTCCCCATATAGCGTCTCGCGAGCGTAGCGTCGGGCCAACTGCATGGCAAAGCCGTCCACGCGGCGTCTTTTTTCCATACAGTTGGCCCGAGTAATTTCTGATATTCTAGCTAGATGTGGGGAGACTCTTAGTATTTTCAAAGGTGTCAGAGCAAAGAAGAGCCGACATGGCCGCAGTGACAATCGATCACACTCCGTGGCTAATGAAACGCGACTTGCTCTGTCGCGTCAATAGGGAACAGTAACTGCCAGAGGGCCAAGTTAGAGCAATCACAGTGCCAATTCGCAGGCAGATTTCCAAAAACGCCTAAATATTACACCTGTTTGAGCCGGAACTCAAGTTTCTTTAAATAAAACAGGTATAAAATATATTACCATTTCTTTTAATGGATTTAGTTACAGATCTTTGTCTAGGACACGCGACAGAGAGAGTTTTCGATTAGTAAAGAAAAAAGGGACGCTGGTGCCGCGCACCGTGCTTTTATAGTGTCGCGACGGGGGAAACCGCGGCGCTTCAGTCTTCATTCCTATTGGTCCGGCAGATCGAGGCTCTGGCCGCTGCTCATTGGATCAGCGGGGTGACCGGAGGTTGGCTGCCCTGTCAGTGTTGCCAGTCAGGGCGTTAACACTCCTTTCGAAAATCTGCGCTAGCAATGGTTTCCAGCAGTAGCCGTTGCAAGCGCACCACGAATTGGTGTATAAATAAACAAATAAAAAGCTTCAACTAGCTATTAGTGTTAGTGAGACATGAAGCGACCGCAGCTGGAATATCTTCAGTTTTTCACCTTGTGACGGATCTTTTTAACCCCCGACGCAAAAACGACGGTTTTGTCTTTTTGTCTGTCTGTCTGTGTGTGTGTCTGTCTGTGGCATCGTAGATCCCGAACGGATGAACCGATTTAGATTGAGTTTTTTTTTTTGTTTGAAAGCTGAGTTAGTCGGGAGTGCTGTTAGCCATGTTTCATGAAAATCGGTCCACTATGTCACGGTCGGGGGTTTTTCCGATTTTTTTTTTTTGTGGTTAGGTTATTGAAATACAAGGTGCACTGTTCGGAGAGCTGTCAGTCGTAGAGTACTGACCTGGAATGCCAGGACTGGAACTTGTCTATCTATCTATCTATCTACCACTTGAACGACTTGCTCTGCAGACGCTCTCGCAGCGCCTTACACTCAAATATAAGTTAGACATACTTGCGCTGCCTGACTGGTTCTGCCGCTAGCTTCATGTCAAACACTTGTTCAACTTAGTCCCAACTAGAGAACTGTAGCTGTAGAGCACTGACCTGGAGTGCCAGGGCTGGAACTTGTTCCTCCCGGGGTCGTTGAGCGCCGCGACGCGCCGCTTGGCCGCCGAGTCGTCGCCCAGCGCGAGCTCCGGGTAAACGTGCTCCAGGTACCACTTGAACGACTTGCACTGCAGGCGCTCTCGCAGCGCTTTCCGCTCGGATACGTCGCCCACGGAAACGTGTGCCGCGGAGGGGTTCTGATGTATCACTTTTTTCTGCAAAATATCAAAAATCTAATTAGTTTAGTTACTGACAAATACATACATACATACATACATACAATCACGCCTGTATCCCATAAAGGGGTAGGCAGAACTCACGAAACCACTAAAGCTTCAGTGTCACTCTTTGCAAATAATGGGTTGAAAGAAAACGAAACTGTGACATTGCAGTGACAGGTTGCCAGCCTCTCGTCTACGCCACAATTTAACCCATATCCCATAGTCGCCTTCTACGACACCCACGGGAAGAAAGGGGGTGGTGAAATTCTTAACCCGTCACCACACAGGCAAATTACTGACAAATATAGTGCGAAAAGGGTTTCCTTCGTGTTTTTCCGGAAACGTTCCTATTTGTCATGCTAGTTCGGACAGTGTCAGCACGTCTTGTACTGACACTGACTGAAATAGCACGACACGTTCGTACGTTTCCATAAGAATACGAAGGAAAATCTTTTCCCACTACATCCACACCTCGGACACTTACTGGCGATCAAATATATGAGAGAGGCGCGTTCCTAACAAACAGTCTAAGCTCGTGTAGGTGAACGCGTACTATGCTTGTATGAGTGCAATATGACAGGTCGACTGTTCGCGTTTTTGACAGGCGGTAACTGTGAGGTAACCGAGAGGGGGTGGGCGGCATTTTCAGCGGGGAGCGGGAGTGGCCATACTGTACGATAGTACTCTTTATTATACTGCGCTACATCTGTACCATAAAATATATAGATGACAAGTGGGATTTTTTAATGTCCACAGTTTTTTATGTACTTGGTTTTCGTAATTATCATTCGAATACTCCAGAGTCCAGAGTATTTGAAAATATACAGAGTGGAGCCTGTAACAAAGGCGAAGAATTGAACTGTAGGCTATTCTCCTTATACTGATCAACATTTGTTCAGTGACTTTTAAAAATTATAAAGTCTTTAAATTTTTAATTTTTTATACAAAATAAATATTAGCTTCAATGTACGCCATCATTGTTGTCATTGACGTTGTCTGTCACACTTTAGACTTAACAGAATTCGCAATACATTACCTCTCAGAAAAAACTTTCAATGGTGATAAAAATCAAAATACAAGTTATTTTTAAAAGTCACCGAACAAATGTTGATCAGTATAAGTAGAATAGCCTAGAGTTCAATTCTTCGCCTTTGTTACAGGCCCCACTCTGTATAACTGCGTGAGCTCAGTTTGAAGTAAGACGCTAACCAAGAGATTTTTGTACACAGACTCGCTGTATATACCCGGTACAGCAATATATTTAATTATGCGCTAGAAATAAATATAGAAAAACCGGGTCAGTGTTGGAAATCTTCGAGTCTCCAATCCAACCATACTTTAGCAATTAATTAACGACATAAGCAGGGCTCGGATACCGGTTAAATGTTCAAACCGTTATCATGTTCTTGCGGCAAAACCTTCAAATTTCGTTTTCGCTCAAAAAACAGCTATTTTTAAACCGGTTTTTAGGGGAACGCTTTCATAAAGGATTCGTTCAATTAACCGGTTAAAAAAATAAACCGGTTTATTCCGCAGCATGATAGGTAATACTATTCTAACCAAACAAAAAAAGTCGCTGCCGACTAGGTCGCTGAACGTAGGTATTTACGCGCCGCCGGTGCGTCTCGCCGCTCGTCGAATAAACCGGTTTATTTCAGTTAAAATAAAGTTCTCATAACGTTCGCGTTCTTTAGGAAGTTCGGAGTAAAATAGAAATAAACCGGTTTTAACCGGTAATAAATAAACCGGTTCCGAGCCTTGGACATAAGGAGGCACAAAAGTGTACGCACGATATAATCGTCCATCCACACGTAGGCCATCCGCATGGAGTTGTGCAGCATGTAGTCCTCCTTCTCCCCGAGGCCGTAGGGGCGCCGCTTGCGGAACACGTGCCCCACGCGGCTGCACGGCACCAGCTCTAGGCTGCCGCCGCACATCCATATCTGCAAAGAGGATCGAGTATTATAGAGAGTTACTGTCAAAGTAAAATGTGTAATCACAGTGCAGACTGCCATGTCTCGACACAGGCTTAAAACTGTTGAACCTCAGTTTTGACAATTTGGCCCATATTCTTAGCCTGATATGTGTTAAAATGTCAAATATTAATATTAGCGCCATCTAGTCGAGCGTCCCCCAAAGGTGTATCGCCATCCAGGTCACCGTACCTTTTTCAGTATGGTTTTGAGGTACATTTTTTTCTCAGACTTTATCTGTCTATACGGAGTTCCATATGTCTTTGATATCTGAAACGGGGCGCTTTTCTTACACCGTTTTTAAATAGCCGGGTCCACACAGGGCTAGGCACGTGGCGAGGCAATTTCCTCGGGCAGCAAACGGGCTATGTAGAAGAGGCTCGGCCGAGGCAGTGCGCGTGTTATGCTCGGCCGAGCAACCTACCTCCGTCTTAGCACATGCCTCGAGCTCTGTGGTCCCGGCTATATGAATATTTTACGACTTTTTTTATTTGATACAATATTTTATCGCTGACTGTACTTTCCTTTGAACGGGCAACTAATAGGCAGACAACTCATATAGACTGGCATCTTTCAAGTAATGGGTCACGCACGACATCACGACATGACAGTAGTGGACGGCCCATCTCGTATCCATAATCAGATTAGCTCGACGGAACCCTATTATTGCACTGTGGCCTAACTTATTTATGTGAAGTTCTAACTCGGTTGAATAATAGGAAGTGGGTCTAATTTAGTTTGCAAGAGTTAGCTCGAACATACATTGCAAGTTAGATCAAAGTTCTTCCAAAGTTTACTAAATTGCCTGCGTCGCATGTCGCATTCAGGAAAAAGGAAAATACAAGATTCATAATTGTTTTTGGCCTTATGGTAATACATATATTATGATTAGGTAAGCCAAAAATGATATAACAAAAGTGAATTCTACATAACCACCCACGGAAAGTTGGTTAACTTGCCTGATTCTACAAAGACTGGATGAACAAGTTAGATGCCTCTATATCGAATACTTTTTAAAGAAACTATTTCAAGAAATTTTTTTTGACACCTTACACAGATCAACTTTGTCCCAAACTAAGCAAAGCTTGTATAAGCGACGATATACATACTTAAATAGATAAATACATACTTATATACATAGAAAACATCCATGACTCAGGAACTGTGTTCATCACACAAATAAATGCCCTTACCGGGATTCGAACCCAGGACCGCGGCTTAGCAGGCAGGGACACTAGTGTCACTACCGACTGAGCCAGACCGATCGTCAATACTTACATTCGGTGAGATGGTTACAAGAAAAAATAATAACGAAATAAAATAAAAAACACATTACCGTGCAGAGCGCATGATAGCTATACGTGATACTATTATTCAATTTACAAACAATTTGGTTAAGGTTAACTCCCCGTGCTAGGAATTGCTCTATCATTTATATACAGCGCGTCCCAAGACTATGGGACATGCAGGGAAAGTACCTTAAGTATCGTAGACAGGGTATTTTGCTAAAAGACTTATGTTTTTTTTTAAAGATAGATTCTGCATTCAAATATTTTCTAAGCATTGCTTGATTCGTCTGGGACTCGAGCAGACTTATATGTATAACACACTAGCATTTTCCCGCGGCTTCGCTCGCGTTAAATTCGAAAATAGTGGAATACTCCATAGAAACTTCCACCCGCCATTTTAGGGAATTGGGGTTTTAAAAAGAGACAAAAAGTAGCCTATGTAGCTCCATCCCATCAACTATACCTCCACTTAAAAAATCTCGTCAATTCGTCCCTCCGCTCTGCCGCTCACACACACACACCTTCCCATTTATAATATTAATATGGATGACACCTACTTTTATGATGCCGATCGAAATAATGGCCAAAAAATAATTATTCTTCTTAAGTAACACAGTATTTTAAAAGCATGCTCTGGTTTGTAATACACTATTAATGGTGAGTTTTGAGAAATCTGCGAGTCGTAAATGACACGTTCAATATCTACACGAAATAAAATACCCACTACTTTCTAATTTAATATAAGTATGGTACTTACCCTAAATGAAATCTCTAAGTTTTCACCTCCCCATACGTTCATACCCGAGTCGTATTTGCCGATGTAGTTGAAGTACTGTCGGTATATTGCGAATAGTCCGCCCGCCATTGTAGGAGACTTGATAGGTTGCACGAAATCTTCGTCAGCTAAAAACATTCTGATATTAAATAGATAGGTTGTTGTGTAGGCAACTATCTTACAGATGTAGTGCAAAAAGGGTCGTATTTTTATTATTTATTTATATTTATTTATTATTTATTTATTTTTCCAGAAACGTTCGTATTTGTCATGCTAGTTCAGTCAATGTCAGTACATCTTGTACTGAGACTGACTCAAATAGCATGACACGTTCGTACATTTCCGTAACAATACGAAGTTCAAACTTTTAATTTATTTTTTATCGTGTCGTGCTATCTCTGGTACCTAATAATAAGACTACTTTTTTATATAAACTTACATCAAATTTATTCATTGATTGATCAATCGACCAAAACCTCAAAGAAAGTTTAGGTATTTTAACAGGATCTCTAGAAATGATAATGATGATGCACACCTGCTAAACTTATATACGACGCAGATAAGTTATGTAGCAGTAACTTATGTAGACCGTGCATGGATGCATACGTAATAAATTATCACTTAGAGATTATTAAACACATACTTTTCAATGTTCCTTTAGGCAAGTTGTCCCATTTGAAATGTAGCCCCCAATTGAAGCCGCCGCGCACCAGCGGGCTGGCCGAGTACTCGAAGGTGTCAGCATTGATGACGTCGATGACGGGCGCCACAGCTCGCGTCGAGAACAGCACCGTGGTGCCGTCCACACCCTCGGACAGGCGCGCAAGGAGGGGCGGGAGCCACTCCGTGTTCACCTCTATGTGAGAGTCCAGGAACACTAGTACCTGCGCATCAACATTCATATACAGTCGACTACAAAAAGATGTATCCACTTTTTCACCTTATTACAAGGCAAAAAGGTGAAAAGGTGGATACATCTCTTTGTAGTCGACTGTACAGTCGCGTTCAGATACATTGGAGCGGTCAAGGTGCTCACAAATATCTGAACACGCCTCTATTGTGAAGGCGATAATGCGTGATCAGAGATTTTTACGTGCCCCGGCCGCTTTGATATCTCTGATGGTAACTGTATACAAGTGCTTCGAGATAAATCTTGAATAAACACGGTAAGCTACGTAAATAGGGTCCAGATGGAACGAGCCGCCCCGTGAGGAAATCACCACATGAAGTAGCTTATAAGACGAGATTTATTACGCCCGAGGCAATACAAGGCAATTCAGTTGGCGAAGAGGTGCGCCCATCCGCAATTCGAACGCGCAGAAATTTCCACTCGAGTTGAGTGGTTCTATGTGAACCTGCCTAGTTTTTCAACTTTACTTAGCATGTTTGCATCTAACTACAAACATGATATAAATAAATACGAAAAGGATGGGATCTTGTGAAATAGAGACGACTACAAGTCCTTATAGGCACACATATCGTTTATCTTAGTGTAACTTACCTCACCAAGGCTATTGTCGGCCCCGTGCAGCCTCGCACGAATGAGCCCCTCCCTCCGACTTGTCCGTAGAAGTCTTATGCTAAAACCATGTTTCGGATCCCTGTCAGTGGGCTTCTTCTCGCCATTAGGATCATCAATGATATAATCCACAACATTCTCCACATCTATGTTATTAGTTTCTATCATCTCTTCATCCCTTCGCATTTTGTTGTTGAGATCGTTAACAGCTTTCTGTATGTCATCGTGAAGACCTTCTATATCACTATAGTCATCAACTAATATTATTTCTTTCAAATGTTTCTGGTCTGTTCTGTCTAATATTGAATGCACAGAACGCATGAGAGTTTCAAAGTGTTCGTTGTAGAAACATATAATTATGGATGCTTTTGGTAGCTTATTACTGTACTTTCGTATACGACATCTAAAAAAATTATGTATAATAACAATCTTTTAACAAACAAGATATTAAGCACAGACTTATTGTGATGTAGGTGGTTTAATACACCACAATAGAAATAAAATAAGTTTTAACTATATAAAATGATATTGTGAAACTGAACCAACACCGGAAATAGTGAATAAAGAAAAGCAGATAGTAAAATGATCATGTATAATTGCAAACGTAAACCATTTGAAATTAAAGAGATACTTACAATTTATTTCTTGTGTCAGGTACACCCCTGTGATTTCCTATTCGTTGTGATATAAGTGTGTTAAAAGCATGCAAGTTGTACCCTTTGTCGCGAGTTCTAACGTCTTCAGCATTGCGTATCAGTCCAAATTGACTGTCTGGAACACACACAAGCAAGGAATAAATTATACAAAGAATATGAAGGAGCTAAAAGCGAATAGTTATTTTATTACACAAACAAAATAGATTACCTAGACTTTTGTCAGGCTTGGCTGATAGTTTGAGTCCCATTTGTTTGGCATACTTTTCTTTCAACATCATTTTCCTTTGATATTCAGATGGATTTTTCTGATACTTCCACATGTTTCCTGAATATTGATTTCTGACTCCAGGGGTATCATACAGTAAATCTTTGCCCTCTAGGGCAGCAATAGATTTGTCATTATTCTTTATTCGGTCCTTCTCCTCGGTATTCACTAAACGATAATGTATCTTTTTCTCTCCATTTATCATAACTGTTTCACCTAAAACACAAACATATGTCTGAAATTTAATTGTTTTGATAATATCAAAACAAATATATCTTTGAATGGTTATATTACATGAAATTAAACCAAAAAAAATGGTAATATTGGTTTTATAAACAGGCTTGTTCACATCAATTTTGTTAAATGTTGAGGAATGTTGGTTTAATTTGATTTGGTTTCAGTCAAAGGTTATTACATAAATTTTATTTTATTTATTTCCTATAATTACATTACCTAACACATATTATTTGTTTATCTTTTCCATATCTCGAGACCATGGGGTCCCGGACATTTGGGACATTATTATTATTCAATTATAGGCGAGCAGCCATTTAGCTAGAGCTTGTGTCACACAGTGTCTCATGATTTATAGTTAGCAAAGTCATGTTAACTGTCATACATATTGTCACTACTTTAAAAACTCTTATCTCATGCTGTTCCACAAAGTTAAAACGCAGTAAGTCTATATGCATTCCATACATACTTACTACAATTTTCTTTTCATTGACAGACGCAGATACAAGTTTTTTTAAAAGTAGTGATGATATATAGCATTCAACAGTTCAACTGGATCCTTTTAAAAAGTTTTGTGTTCTTAAAGGCCCATCTATACTACTAATTCAACTTTTGAACCACAGTGTAAACTCCAACCACTATATATTATATATGTAACTGAATGCAAAGTTGAAGGTTGTCTAAACCACTTTCAAATCCCACCTTTAATTCATTGTCAGATGATCATTTCAACTTTTGATATCACCATTTGTACACTTGCATTGCATTTGCATTTGTGCATTTGTTAATAGGCTTGTGCCGTTTCGTTCGTTGATCGGAGCGCTCCGATCTCGTTCAATCGCTCCCACGAACTAGTTCGCTCTTTTAGGTCTTTTGCTCATTTAGTTCAGCCAGACCAGCGACCACTGCGGTCGGAAAGATCAGAACGAATGGGACCGAATAGTGTCAGAATGATACGAATAGTCCACAGATAGTAAAATTCTGGGCCGAAAGGTTGTAAGTAACCAAAGTTTATTATGAAAACTTGCCTTTTTTTGTTGCTCTGCTAAGTAGCTCTCGCTCTCGGTCGGCGCAGTCACACATTCGTTCTCGATCCAAACCGCTCACGCTCGTCGATCCTATACTGAACTAAATGAGCAAAGACCGATTCTCAGAGCACGGAAAGATTCAGTTCATTTCGGTCATTGATGGGATTTTATTCCTAACAGTTCATAGTTCGTGAACGACACAAGCCTGTTTGTTAACCTTGGTTCAATCTCCATAACTTCTATGTTTCATCTCATTTAAAAGTTAAGCCAAAAACTGTTCCTATGCCTGATTGGGGCTTTGGTTGCACCTTGGGGAAAATTGCCTCCCAAATTTTATTTTATTGTAGATTGTATGTCGTGTACAATGTCATATGACATTGCACACAAGATGTTAAAGCATGCGATCCTCGTTCTGGGTCGTATCTGGTCCAACAGGTCTCCATTGCCGTCCAGCGGGGTAATGCAGCAGGAATAATGGGGACTTTCGAGCCAGGTAAGATCCAGGGAGGAATATTTTAGATTTAGTGTAGGACCTACCTGATTTATTTTGTATTGATTTAATTTATGTTACATTTTATATCATTGACACCAATAATATTATGTACTAGATGTTAATGTGACAAGGTATAGAAATCATCACATATTTATGTCAGTGACTGTACATGAGGTAGTAATTAAAGATGTGTAAAATATGTAGTAAAATATTATATTGTTGCCTACTTAGAAGATCTTACCAAGCCTTAATTATTTATCAATTATAATAATCATAACAACGCAAGCTATGTAATGGCAAAAATATCTAAACATAGTATCAAATAACTGAAGATTTTTTTTCATGTAAATAATTAACTCAGATAATAACTAATAAATAGTACACTTACCACTCATGTTCAGCAACCAGTACAAATACAAAGATACACTCCACGTCGCCGATGCAAATATTATGCCCCAAAGAAAAGAGTTATTTATTTTACCCATCCTTCTAAGACAATATTTTAACATCGATATATTTAAATAGCATTGAATAATTATTCAATGCACAAAGTACTTTTAAAATAAGGACACAAATTAAGTAACCCGGGTTTTAAACTGCATTACACAATAACTCTGGCTGGAATAAAGTCAACACTCTCAAAATGAGACAAGTTATATTATTATTCTAAAGTATTTGGAAACACTTGAACCGTTTTATAGGCATAATACAATTTAGTATTTCCGAGCCGAATACAAATAAATGAAATGCTGAATGACAGATAGACACAGTGCGCCGCGATACGCGGCTACAACTGAAGAAAGACATTACGAAAGAGGACGTTCGAATATTTACAATATATCCTATGGCCTAAATATTACTCGACGAGTATTAAATTTTATTTCAATGTTATGATTACTATGCTCCCTAAATCATCCCTAAACAATAGCTAAAATATTTATGCTTTTGTAAAATATTGATGTATATTTTATAAACGTTGATATTAATATTAGAGGACCTAATGATGTTAATAAATTTACCCCAATCGAGAAGATTCTGAACGTGGAAAGGCACGAAAGGCCTTCGCCAATTGCTTGACATCTTCGCATAGAACCGTCACGGCAAAGAGGCTTTGTATACTTTGGCAACTCTGGCACAAAAGTGACATAAGCACAAGGCGGTAAATTATAAAAAAAATCAGAAATTATTTAATAATAAATGACAGCTCCGAGTTTTTTTTTTTTTTTTATGGCATCGCGCTCCTGGCGCATTCAGCCAGCCGAGTAAAACGGGGGAACGGAATTAAAGGATTATTAAATAAACGGGAAATACGGAATTTTGGGGATAGGATCAGGAAAAGGTGACATATTAGTTTGATTGACTTTCGTAATCGCAATGACGACATGTAGTCATACTTGTTATGGAGAATTTTTGGCCAAAAGCTGCACTTTTGGATGGAAGCAAGCCGCTTTGCATGGTGATAGTAGACATCATAGTAAACTATTTTTTCCGAGGATATCGAAATTTCATCCCTTAGGAAACCGAGCGTAGCGAGGTGTTTTATGAAAATGAAAAAAATTCTATCTTTTTATTGTATCGTCCGATTTTGACAAAACGTATCTCAAATGAAAGGTATTGCTTTATGTAATTTAAAAAAAAATTAAACAAAAATTATTATAAAAAAAGTAAGAAAAAAATTTAAAAAAGTAAACTTACGTCTCGCACTGAATAACTTCAAAGAATGACAGACAAAAAGTAGGTACAATGTCGATATATAAGTTTTTTAAATCAAAGACAGATAAATTCATCGTTGAAAATTAAAGACCGCATCGAAATCGGATTAGCTTTTTTTAAGAAACAAGTTGCCAAAGTTGGGAAAATTTGCTTTATATGGCCACTTTGAAATTCCTTTGCCAGAAAGTCAGAAATAATATATTTTTCTTACACAGAAAAGTACATAGTGACAGTACAACTCAAAATAAAATAAAAAATTCCGAGGATATCATAATTTTATCCCTTAGGACGACGAGCGTAGCGAGGTCTGTTACGAAAACCGAAAAAAAATCTAATTTTTTTGTACCTCGTCCGATTTTGACAAAACATATTTCAATTGAAAGGTATTGCTTTATGTAACTTAAAAAAAATATTGAAAAAAATTGGAAAAAAAATGTAATATAAAAAAAAAACTAAAATTTTCGTATTCGTACAGTTAGAAGTATGCATTGGTAATAGACATCATAATAAACAATTTTTTACGAGTATATAAAAAATTCGTCTCTTAGAAAGCCGAGCGTAGTGAGGTCTGTTACGAAAAACAAAAAAAAAACAGTTTTTTTTTATTGGATCGTCTTTCTAAGGGTTTCTAAGGGATGGAATTTTTATATCCTTGGAAATAATCGTTTATTATGATGTCTATTACCAATGCATACTTATAACTGTAAGAAAAATATAATGTTTCTGACTTTCTAGCTAAGGAATTTATAAGCGACCATATAAACAAACTAAGCCAACTTTGACAACTCGTATCTTAAAAACTACTGATCCGATTTCGAGTTGAAAATCATGAATCTATTTGTCTTTAATTTAAAAAATTCATATATCGATATTATACATCGTGTCTACCGTTTTTTGCAGTTATTCAGTGTGATACGACAATTTTAGTTTTTTTTTTAATCTTACATTTTTTTTCCAATTTTTTGCAATATTTTTTTTAAGTTAAATAAAGCAATACCTTTCATTTGAAATATGTTTTGTCAAAATCGGACGAGGTACAAAAAAATTAGATTTTGTTTTCGGTTTTCGTAACAGACCTCGCTACGCTCGTCGTCCTAAGGGATGAAATTATGATATCCTCGGATTTTTTTATTTTATTTTGAGTTGTACTGTCACTATGCACTTTTCTGTGTAAGAAAAATATATTATTTCTGACTTTCTGGCAAAGGAATTTCAAAGTGGCCATATAAAGCAAATTTTCCCAACTTTGGCAACTTGTATCTTAAAAAATGTTAATCCGATTTCGATGCGGTCTTTAGCTTTCAACTATGAATTTATCTGTCTTTGATTAAAAAAAACTCATATATCGACATTGTACATTTTGTATGTCATTCTTTGAAGTTATTCAGTGCGAGACGTAAATTTACTTTTTTTTTTTTTTTCTTACTTTTTCTATAATTTTTTTTTTCATTTTTTTTTAAATTACATAAAGCAATACCTTTCATTTGAGATACGTATTGTCAAAATCGGAAGATACAATAAAAAGATAGAATTTTCTTCATTTTCATCAAACACCTCGCTACGCTCGGCTTCCTAAGGGATGAAATTTCGACATCCTCGGAAAAAAATCGTTTACTAAGACGTCTACTATCACCATGCAAAGCGGCTTGCTTCCATCTAAAAGTGCAGCTTTTTTTTTTCATAACTAGAGTATGACTAATGACACGGCTAATCAATAGGGAGCCAAAAACAATATCTATACATAAAATAAATATAATTTTTAAGAAAAAAACGGCCGCTTTTGGGGTTCTGGTGAAAGGTACTTTGCGAATCATTGAGATATATGTACTTCGTACGTATACCTCTCAATGTTGCGAATATTGGACTATGTAAAAATGTGCATTGAAGTACCTTAATGTAAGTAGTAATAGCTCAATGAAAATGTGTAGGTATTTTTTTAAACTGATTTTAATGTAAATCTTTGATTATTTGATAGAAACACAAATGAATATACTACGTATACCGTTAAGGTTTGAGGAGTTTCCTCAATTCCTCATGAATCCGATATCCGATTATAAGAAATCGAGCTTTACAAAATTTGACTTGAAAGCATATTAGCTTAACAAGCATATCAAAGAGAACAAATCTCCTAACAAATAAATGTCACTGTTCTGAACGTAAATGCATGGTGTTCTTATAAAAATAACCCGGCAACCTTCAAATCAAGAGTGAACAGGCATCTTCTGGGCGAGCTCACTCCATCGTAGGCCACGTCTTTGCCTTTGGCTAGTCTGTGGTCAAGAGTAAGCCCATTTATAATAAAAAAAAAAAAAAAATACTAAAGTCACTATAAGTGTTCCGTTCAGATTTGAGGAGTTCCGTTATGATCTTCATCAGCAGTTCCACTGCACCAAAAGTCACTGTTCTGAAATTGAACGCAAGCTGTTCTTATAAAAATACCAAAGTCTTTATAAGCGTGCCGTTCAGATCTAAGGAGTTCCGATCTGATCGTCATCAGCAATTCCACTGCACCAAATGTCACTGTTTTGGACGTAAGTGCATGCTGTTCTTATAAAAATACCAAAGTCACTATATAAATGTGCCGTTCAGATTTGAGGAGTTCCCTTCTGACCATCATCAGCAGTTCCACTGCACCAAATGTCACTGTTCCTTACGTAAATGCATGTTGTTCTTATAAAAACACAAAAATCATCATATGTATGCCTTTCAGATTTGAGGGAGTTCCCTCGATTTCCCCAGGATCCCATCATCGGAACTGGGTTCTAATAAAAATGGGACTAATCTGTATGCATATACATTCAATCAAAAAAAAATCTAAATTGGTCCAGTAACGACGGAGATGTCGTGGAACAAATTAACATTAAAAAATATATACTTAATATATACAGACGAGTTGAAAACTACCTTCCTTGAGATTTAGGGCGGCGGTTAAAAAATGGAGGCTTCGCGTCAGTTTGTCTCAACTGTGGAAAATTTGGATAGCAGTTTTCTACTGATACACAGTAGGTAATTAATTATGTCTGAATATAAGATAAGGCGTTTTTCCTCATATTCTAAAATAATCACAAGTTTATAATGTAAGAGTGAAAAATAAACTCTGAAATAAAGCTATTTCTGTTGGCATAGGTCCTTTAACTGGTCAGCCTTTACTAAAAATGTACTTATCAGACCTATAATAGTACATTACGATACAAGTGCGTAAAAAAGGAAGTTCGAAACGAGTAACGATAAATTAAAACACGACCGAAGGGAGTGTTTTAAATCGACACGAGTTACGAATTTCCTTTTCGCACGTGTATTCGTACGACGTTTATCAGTACAGATGCCCCTCCGAAGTTTCGACCTGACATATAATGAACCACTCCTCGTATAAAAAGCACCATCTGTACTGAAAACTTATTTTAGGATATCCCCAGAATATACATGTAAGTAGCTACTTAGGTACCAACCTATCCCCTTAACCTTCATGTTTTACAGTTTCTCACTGAAATTATGCAGGCATTTTTGTTACAATTAAATATCGCGAAAATTCCTTGAAGCCCTTTATGGGCATAAATCTTTTCTATACGTAAGTGGAGTATCATACCATACTAAGCCAAACTAAACAATTTAATTTTGACGGAGATTCTGATCAATAGCTAAAAGGACACATAAATCACATAACAGAACACAAGTGTAATCAAAATTTGTTAAACAGTATTTAACATACTGTTTACTGTTTATTAATAAACGTCAAAGAAATAATACATATACTTAGATAATAGGTACTATGTAGAGATCCGATAAGCTACTATTAGGTAAGTATCCAAAAACCATAAATTAAAGCTAAACTCACATAAAGTAAGAGTAGTAAGTAAGAAAAAATCATTTTAATAAGTAATTTAGACTACATGTAAATATAACCATAATAAGTACTATAAAGAAGTCATCCAACTAGAATAAGAGAATCTGAGAGAAATTTATAAGGTGGTACTTCCAAATTGAGCGGCGCCGGTCCCTTGCGAGTCCTTCCAGCGTTGTCGTAATGGCTGCCGTGACAGGGACAGTAGAAGCCCCCGACATAGTCGCCAGTGTTAGGGATCGGCACGCAGCCCAGGTGAGTACATATGCCTATAACAACTAGCCATTCCTGCTTTATAGCGCGCTTCTCTGTAGGCTCCGGGTCTCTCAACGAGGAAAGCGGAGTAGCGTTCTCCAGGTCAATTTCAGCCTGAGTTCGGTTCTTCACAAACACTGGTTTTCCTCGCCACTTAAACGACATGCACACCCCTGGAGCAATTTTCGATATATCTATTTCCATTGAAGCCAACGCAAGGACATCGGCAGCGGCTCCCATCAAGTGAATGTAATGTGCGGCATGTGATTTAACGCCGTAAGCGCAAAATAATAAACCAAAAAACCCGACAACATACGTACCCCCCGGCTTAGCATCCCCGGAGCCCCACGTAGTCTTTCGAGGATCTACAAACTGAGATTTTCTGTAGTAATCAAAATTAGGATATTCAAGGTCACGGTGGAAAGGGGGTTTTGGACATTCTTTCGCAAAACGGACTTGAGTCCATAGAGTAAGAATTGGCGTTGGGTGCTTCGTACAATGTTTGCTCTTGCATATGTCTGGTTGATTGGCCTTGTCAAACGTGTCCCTGCTGACAAAATGTTCGGTAGATACAACGCTTATTGTTTTTATAATATCTCGACAGCATAAAGCATTCCGGAATATGGCATTGCCAGAGTTTGTTAATACACTGCTTAAAAAACTCATCACTTAATTCGATCGAACACAATTATCGTCTTTATACAATTTATCCATATTTTCAAGCCAACTCGAAGACAACTTTGACAGTTGCCTAATCAAAATGATATTGATTCTTTAATTCTTAACCTTAATAACCTTGCCAGTTATTATTTATATTCCACCTGCATACTGAACATTACCGTAAAGCCGCGTATCCATTACCTACAGGCTCGGTACGTAGACGACGTAGACTATAACGTAGCCGAATGGCACAAACCATAAACGCTCACGAAACGAAACGCTCGTAATAGATACCTATCTCTATCGCTTTCGCTCTTGCGTATTGGCGCGACTGAGCCAGACTACCTTTATCGGCGTTTGGTTTTCGTTTAGCGTCGCAGAAATGCCATTCGGCTACGGGGCCTGGCCTCTGGCCGGCCGATCAGCGACTGAAAGGAAACAGCAGCTTTAACTTCAGGTTACTCCCTCTGAGGCATATACTTATGTTTTTGTTTAGGCTCATTAATCATTATATTGTATGAGTCGGGCGGACGATATTATTGAAACGAATGAGTACCTAACCGGGTTGTTAAGTACTGCTTAATAACTATAAATTATAGCAGATAGGATCGAACGAACGGTACTCAAATCATACGTGTAGAGGCAGCTATCTAAACGTTATTCACGCAATCCTAAGTCCTTCAACCGCTTCCATAACGAAATTATGCAATCCGTCCGAATGAAGTAACCGATACAACGTAGCCAAATCCATTGGATGCCTGTTACAGACATATATGTAGATAACTAGATTTCGTATAAGATTTTTTTCTACTCCCGAACTGTTATTCGTCATTTACAACCCTACATAAAAGTCTATTCTCCAAAGCCAGTGTCCGCCGGCATTCCGCGTTCCGCGCATGCGCGCAGTATCGAAAAAACAGAAAACGCATTGTTTGGCTGAACGATACCGCGCGCGTGCGCGGGAAGGCTTTGGGCAGCTGAGCTGACAGTGCATACCTTTGCGTCAAAATACAGGAAACAGTGTGAATTTTACGAAAGTTGTTCAAGAAAACTATTAAAAACTAAGTGCATGGTCATAGAAAAACTATTGTATGCAACTGTGTTTAACTGAGTCAAAAAATACTCGTGGCGTCTTAATAACAATTTTCGGCTTCGCCTCAAATTGTTACCCACGCCCACCCACGCCACTCGTCTTTTTTGACCTCCTTTAAACGCCTGTTGCATAAAATACTATTAAATAAATAATAATTGAAAGTAAAGTTGTCACGTTGTCACCGATTTTGATATCTTGGCTCCATCGATCGGTGCAACTGTTTTATTTTACAGAAAGACAGAAGTGTGAGATATAAAATAACTCATGCATACTCTGTGCTACCAAAATCGCTACTAACTTAGCTTCAAGGTGCTTCAAGGGGAGGAGAGGATAGGATCGACGGAATGTCATAGAGGTACTCGACTTATTGTAAAAGTGCATCAACTTGTGATGATTTATTTCTTTACTTAATTGTACATATAATAGATAGTCTACTGTTGTTAATGGGATTTTTTAAATTCTACTTATACATATTACCTATGTTTAGTACTTTGCTGGGTTAGAAGAAGTTCATAAACCCGAAAAACAGCTGACGTAAATTAATTGTATATTATACACGTTAAACTTTCGTGAGACATATTCAAATAATTAATTAAAATACGGTTGTACTCACGTTACGGAGCGTCACGTTGCGGTGTACGGAGCGGCGCGCGGCGCGGTTAGTCTGCGGAGTTTAACCGTCGCGTGAACTCCTAAGTATATGCCTGAAGAGGGGCCTCCGAATTGACGCAACATGTCGCAGCAATAGCGATAATAACGTGAGTACAACCGTATTTTAATTAATTAATTGTTTTTTTTTTTACCTGAAAACGTGGTGTAAGATCTTCGTTAGCGCCGTGAACGCGGGTTGTTGGCGTGGTCTACCAACTACATGTCTGCGCGTGCACACCTTCTATTCGGAGGTTATGTTGAATAGCTACTGAACAATAGCTAACGATGTCCTGTTTGTAGGTCACGTATGCTCCCATGCGGTTCATGGTCTTTCTTTTCTCAATAATTGTTTTGATCATTGCTATTATCAGTTGCTAGACACGTAACTAGTAAAATTAGACAATCAAAGTCATATGTGAGTATGTTTGGTAAAACGTCCCACTTTGTCGGTTACCGTTAAGGCGAGATTTATTTACTTGTATTTTTATATGATATGAATAAATAAACATAAAGCGGCTTTATAGCAATCGACAAACGTTCGGCTTTATAGCAAACGACAAATCAAAATCGACGGACGTTTTCCCGTGCACACTCACATATATAGCCATAAAGATGTGACTGTTTATAATATAGATACAGTAGTATGTTGAACTTAGGTTCAAACAAATAATCAGTCTGTATAAAAATGGTGAGTGAACTGTTACCGTCAAGGTAGTTTACCCTTGAGGCTGAGATGATGTGTCAGCCCAGTTCCAGTAGGTACACTCTCTTTTTAACCCCCGACGCAAAAACGACGTTATAAGTTTGACGTGTCTGTCTGTGGCATCGTAGCTCCCGAACGGAGGAACCGATTTAAATTTAGTTTTTTTTTTGTTTGAAAGCTGAGTTAGTCGGGAGTGTTCTTAGCCATATTTCATGAAAATCGGTCCACTATGCCGAGGTTTTTTTCAAAATTTTAATTTTGTGGTTAGGTCATCTCTTCTTTGTGAGTAAAATAATCCAGAACAGACATGTTTTATATAATATATTCGGCACACTTAGGGCTGCCATCTCGAATTTCGCCAAACCCGGACAAAAATTCAGAAAAACCCGGACATTTCGCGTAAATCGCATTTTTTCCCCGGACGAGTCCGAAAATAATATTTTTAAAGAACAAGACCTGTAATTTTCATCCATTTATTCTTTTAATTTCACACAATGTGTAATTTGCAATAAACATTAATAAAAACAAAACAATTTTTCTTACAAAAAAATAAAATTTGTCTCTTTTTAGGGTTTTTACGTACCACACTCCTTTACCTCTGAAGTTTACCAACGTCATATTAAAATTTAACGAAACATTGGCTTTATGTTCAATATTACAGGAAAAATAAAATGGTGTCTGTATCTTTGGAAACTTTTAATTGACAAAAAACTTTTCTGATTTTAACTTTCAATTTTACCACCCTTGCTGACTATATCGTATTTCAAAATTATACAAGATTTTACGTGAAATGTTATCTTTCAAATAAAGTAAATACTGACGAAATCGGTTACCATTATAAAGAAATTATCTCTAAAAAACCATCATACTATACAGGTCGCTCAAATTAGTTAGCGAATTCACTGAGAGATGGCGCTATACACAATAATGCTCATTAATTTAATACCTACTCGTACACTTCTAACTAGTCAAGCCATAGAGTTATATGAGATGAGATTATTTTAACCATTGAAAGTTTGTACGGATACGGAACCCTCGGTGGGCGAGTCCGATTCGCACTCGGCCGGTTTTTTATTACGTAAACAGATATTAGTTAATCAGTTAACTATATTTTTTTAAAGTATTTATACTTAAATTCAATGAGGTGCTTCCTTACATGAAAAGTGTCCGGGACACTTTTTGATACCCCGCCCGGACGGACCCCGGATGGCCTCCAAACTAGGACAAATCCGGGGAAACCCGGACGGATGGCAGCCCTAGGCACACTTCAATCACCCAAGAGCAAGAAACTTATTGAAACCGCCGATAGATTAAATACAAACATCGGTTTTACAACAGCTATAATATCTAAATAAAAATAATAAAAAAACATTTCCATTCAAAATATTTGGAACTATACGCGGCTAACCAAATCTTGGCACTTAAAAAAGGCACGATATTCAAATTTTCTATGGGACCAAATCTTCGTCCCTACTAGTTTTAAAAGCCGCCTTTATAAATTTGCTTGACCATCTATTCACGGAAACATTTTAACCACGCATTTCTGAAGCCAAAAGAAAGAAAAAATGTTATACCTATACAGAATGAGGAAATTTTGCCTGAGATTTAGTGCTCAGAGTCGGTCATTTTTGCGACTGTTCTACTTTGAAAGAGTTTTCTGAGTACTGAGCAATAAGATTTTTTTTTTCAATTTGTAATTGCAACAAAATAACTCGGAATCTAGGCGAAATCCAGAATAGTTTATATGACATTTTAGTCTTAAATAAATGGGATCGGGAATAGGATCCAGTTTGCTCAGCACCGTGTACTTTTGGGCACTTTGTTCGTGTCCATATTTATTATCTTGACTGTACTTACCGGCGGTAAGCATCCGAATAGTGTCACATGCGGGGACAGCATCTAGCGACCATGCGGTCGCGGCAAGGCTGCGGGCCGCGAGTGACGTAAGGTGTGAAAGTGCGGTGCGCGCGTGCCTCGATGCAGTTGTATCGCTGTCGGCTCTCGCGGCCCGCGCATCGCAAAACGTCGCCGGAATCACCCGCAACGTGAGTAGTAACTTTGACAGCGGGCATTTGCGAATTTTGAAGATGTTGGATGCGAGTTTCTTTTTTTATATTTTACTGACTGCATTTGAAGGAGCGCTTATTTTCAGAATGCTCTTGCAATAGAGTTTTATTTACAAATAGTGTATATTAATATAATTATTTAATAATGCGTTATCCAAAGACTGTTTTTTTTTTTCAATTAAAAAATTATGTGTAGATCAGATTATACTTGTTTCGTAGATATGTAGATGCTTTATAATTACATCCTAGGCGCCGTGTTTTAAAGTCATTTTATTTATTCATGATTTATGTAAGTAACAGATATTTCCTCGTTAAATGAGTCCCTCGAATTAAATAAATGACAACTAGGTTAATACCTACTGTACCGAAATTGAAAGTAAAGTTTTAATTAGGTACCTACATGCTTATAGAAATAAAAATGTGTTAAAGATTTCGGAGTATACATCATGTTTTTTTTGTTTTCCGTTAGTTCGACACGTCATTATTCGATTAATTATCAGGAACCATCTGGTATTTATAGGTATCACTTTTGTTAAATAAATAAAAAAAAACTTCATTATTTTACATAAAAAATATTTTTTAAGTGTGAAAGATCCTTAAAAATTTGATAACATTTATTAGAGTTAAAATTAGGTATTTAATAATTTAACGGCAAGCAGTTGTTAACTTACCTGTAATTAAGTAGGTATTTAATGTGTTATTTGCTCAAACTTGTTATCCCACGTCAAAGTCATAATTATTCTTGTTTATTAATAAGATTAATGAGCTAAATAGGTCTAATCCGGAAAACATAAAACATTGAAGTCATCATGTAGGTAGGATAGGAAGTTACTTAGGTAGGTTGGGCTGGGTCAGTACTTAGTCGCTTCTTTTATTAAGTACCTATGCTGCACTGTAATAGCGCATTTTCATTAGTCGATAGGGCCCGCTTGCGGGGTACGAGAGATTTCTGTAACGCGTGCCACAGGACCCGCATTCGGGGAAACGTTTTCATTAGTCGATAGGGTCCGCAATCGGGGTGCGAGAGATTTCTGGAACGCATGCCACAGGGCCCGCATTCGGGAAATTCAATAGTAATAGAAACTTTCATTGGTTGTTATCTCGCCTGCGGGGAGTCCCCGTATGCTGCATAACGGCCAATCAATTTGCACCACTTTCATTGGTTGTTATCTCGCCTGCGACGACTCCCCGTATAGTAGAGGAGATATAGCCTTGGGGGTCATAATAATTACCACAGAACCGAAGTTTGGTTTTTTTAGTTCTTTGTGTGTGTCTTTTTAACATACTAAAAATATAGTAAAATATATTTATGCAAAATGCGTTTTTTCGACCGCCAAAATTTGTATGAAAAATTACTATGAAAAAAAAATCCTAAAATTTAAAAATCGTCTCTGGTATCAACTTATGGGGAATTAGGCGCCAAAAATTTTTATAGCGTTGATGTTTAGCAAGAATATAACAATTTTTCACTATTTTAGTAAAATAAAAAATTACAAAAATCATAAATTTGATGAAAGGAAGTAATTAAAACATACATTTCAGCAAAGTAATTTTTTTCATAGGTACCACACCATGGTAAATACGGGTACGATCCGCCTGGTGATAAGCAGTCACGGTAGCCTATGACGCCTGCCACTCTAGAGCCTCCACATGCGCGTTGCTGGCCCGTTAGGGTACCTTTCCACTAGAGATGCGCTACGTGATAGTGTTTGATATCCACCAATCATGTTCACTGTTCACAAAGCGTAGCGCTAGTAGGAACGGGTTCGACTAAGCTGATTGTGGATATTAAACGCATCCATAACACATCTCTGGTGGAAAGGCACCCTTAACAGTCCTAAGCTAGCTCGCAAGATAAGGCGCGTCCGCGGGAGAAAAATCCTCCTAAGCCTACATCGAAAACAGATGCCTTAATCTCGCTGTCCAAGGCTCTAAGTCACGCGGCCCCGGTAGCCCAAAGAAGCGCTGGCTGGACGTCGTGGGAGCGGACATGCAAGAGAACAATCTCATGTCTAAGAATGCTGAAGACCGGGTAAAGTGGAGAAGACTGGGCAGGAAAGCGGACCCTGGCGCTAGGCCGGGAAAACGCTAGATTGAAGAAGAAGCCGCAGTGTGCGACCATATACGGGTCCAGGGTGTGTGGATGCGCAGATTTATGACTAAGAAAACCAATGATTATTAGGTTTTGGTTTTCTCTCGTGTTCGATATAATGCTTTATGGACAGTTTTTGTTTGGGATGCGACAATTTATGTACTTACATTGAACAAGTTTATGGTACGAGTAAATACGGTTATCGCAATAGGAGGATTTTTCTCCCGCGGACGCTCCTTAGTCTGCGAGCTAGCTGAGGACTGTTAAGGGTGCCTTTCCACCAGATATGTATTATGGATGCGTCTGATATCCACAATCAGCTTAGTCGAACCCGTTCCCACTAGCGCTACGCTTTGTGAACAGTGAACATGATTGGTGGATATGAAACACTATCACGTAGCGCATCTCTAGTGTAAAGGGTACCTTTACACTAGAGATTCTAAAAGGCCAGCAACGTGCATGTGGCGGCTCTAGAGTGGCAGGCGTCATAGGCTACTGTGACTGCTTATCACCAAGCGGATCGTACCCGTATTTACCATGGTGTGGTACCTATGAAAAAAATTCAATTGCTGAAATTTATGTTTTAATTACTTCCTTTCATCAAATTTATGATTTTTATCATTTTTTATTTTACCGAAATACTGAAAAATATTTATATTTTTGCTAAACATCAACGCTATAAAAGTTTTTGCCGCTTAATTCCCCATGAGTTGATACCAGAGACGATTTTTAAATTTTAGGATTTTTTTCCATAGTAATTTTTCATACAACTTTTGGCGGTCGAAAGAACTAATTTTGCATAAATATATTTTACTATATTTTTAGTATGTCAAAAAGACACACACAAAGAACTAAAAAAAACAAACTTCGGTTCTGTGGGAATTATTATGACCCCTCCCATACAAATTCTCATTCCACTCCTCTACTAGTATGCTGCATACCGAACGACTTAACGACCAATTAAATTGCACCACTTTCATTGGTTGTTATATCGCCTGCGGGGACTCCCCGTATGCTGTATACCGAACGAGTTATCGACTAATGAAATTGCGCCATAAAGTAAATAATGCACGAGCCAGATTGAACCACTGAGTTTATTCACCGGCCAAAACGTATAAATAATTTCCAATAGCTACAGCATAATAACACCAAGCACTAACAAATACAAAGACAATCAGGCCAGCTAGCAACAAAAAATCCATGGGGGCAATGTCTTTCATGCATACCCTTGCGTCTAGCAAATAAAACCAAGAAAGCACACACGACAACGACGGTGCCATAGTAATAAGCAGAATTACAGAGCACATGAACAATAAAATGTAAAAGGCTATTTTCAGCACCGGAGCATGACCAGATCTTAAGCAAGGTGCCAGCATCATCATACATCCGCTCAATGTTAGAAGTGTACTAAGGAAGCCAACGGCGCCGATTATTGGCCACTTGAATTGTTCCGGCAGTTTCCCTACATACTCAGCCAGCTTGTCTTCAAACATCCCTAGGAACACGACAATCGTTATGCCACAGCCCCCAGTAATTAAAGCTATAAACGCTATGCAGCACTGCCCAACTTTCATTGGGACGCACCCGCAGCATTTGTCAACTGGTGGTAAATGTCGGAAATCCATCGTTCATAAAATATTGTAAAAATTTACAAGATATAAAATCATAACTTAAGGTTTACTTAATTGACACTTTTTGACGTATGACAATTTCATACTGCAAATTTGTAGCATAGACATGGACATAAAAAGAGGGGTTTCTACAATCTATGATCCGTGGATTGGCCTGCGTTCAATGTTGCCTCGTGGTTGCCTCTATCGCGCGCATAGCGCGTAATAGTAAATTGTCAATACCATCCCCAATATCATCAGCATCACCCTTCAATACATCTTCAATAACTGCCTACCTCGTACCTATATCTAAATCTGTAATGGTCACATTTTACTAGAAATGGATTCTGTTTTATAGACGAAAAGTGGCCAGTTATTAAAGTATGAAATAAGTAACAACAACATATAAGTACAATCACGCCTGCTGTTTTTGTTTTTATTATAACTGTTAAGTTGCACGCTCATACCGACCGATAGGCCACCAGCGTTTCTACCCTCAATTACCTCCATAGGACCTATTGGCAACGTGGGTAACAGAGTGGCGCTGGGAGTCATAAAATACACATCATCTTATGGGCATGTCCAACATTGCTAGCGGCGGCCGTTAGAACGAATTTGACACCATAACATATAATATGGAAAGGCGACAAAATTAGGGCAGCACCAGTCGAGCACGTTGCGAATACATAAACAGAGAAGAGATATAGAAAACATTCTAGACTCCTCAATCCTCATTCTCATTATGAACTTGAGCACGTTAATTAGATGGTGGTAATAAAAACGCACTTAAACCTTACTTAAACGAGTTAAGGCTGGCAAGTGGCAGGGCCAGTGGTAAATATGTAATAGTTCAAGGATGGTGTGTTCTCAATTCAGTCATCCGGCGATGGCCGGAGGTCCAGTGTTTGTGATAAATTGTTTAATTAACTTAACTACAATCATGATAATATAATCATTAAATGGTAAATATAGCGTGTTCGGAATACTTGGGAACCTTTGCGTCTGAGAATGGCTCGTGGCGGGTAATTTATTTGATTCGTTACCTATTTGTATTTCTTTGTTATATGTTATAAAAAAAAGGAAAGAGAACATTAAATTTACTTTACATAAAACCTATAATTACCAACATACAATGTACCTATTACTGCGTTCGAAAAAAACACTCCTCTTTACAGGACTTCCAAAATAGTAATTGTTATAGGTTCATAATTATTTTTTCTAGAATGTTCTTATACGCCGGCATCATTCTGCTCTGCATTGCGAGTTGCCAGTCTGCACCAGTGGACGAGCCCATTCGCGTAGAGCTGCCGGTCTACGACCAACCGCAGGCCAGCTCCGATGTCGAGACCGTACCCGCGGTAGCTGAACACCGCTCAGAATCAGCCAGAAGTGACAAGTCGATCGTTGGGAATATCATTGCGCATAAGATTGATGAACTTGGCAAAAAGATTGCAAATAATAATAATCATCATCATCATCAGTATAATCATGCACAACTGGCACACTACGTAAGTGTACTTGGCTCATTACATATCCATACTAATATTATAAATGGGAAAGTGTGTGTGACTGTTTGTTTGTCCGTCTTTCACGGCAAAACAGAGCGACCAATTGACGTGATTTTTTAAGTGGAGATAGATGAAGGGATGGAAAGTGACATAGGTTACTTTTTGTCTCTTTCTAACGCGAGCGAAGCTGCAGGCAAAAGCGTAGTGTATGTATAAATCACGATAGGCCTTCAATAATTTTCTCTATTTTCGTCAGAATATGTCAGTTGTTTTGCGCTTTTTACTACCATTGGGTGAGATCTTTAGTAGCTCAAATGAAGACGGGGCTAAAGTTGTATTGTTTTAGTCTCGGTCTCGACATAGAATTGTCCGGTTTTGATATTTAATATTATAATTTCACTTTACGTTTTCAGGAAGGGGCTGAATATTTAGCAACTGGATATTTTGGTCCACCACCGGCGTCGCTGGAAGGTGCTATCCTAGAAACTGAGGGATACGGCAGCAAGAAATTGACACTTAAGGAAAATTTACACGGCTTCGTCGCAGGACTTTTGCAAGTACTTATCATATCACAATTAAAATAGTACATTTCGATACAAGTGCGAAAAAGAGGAACTTCGAAACGAGTGGCGATAAATTAAAACACGACCAAAGGGAGTGTTTTAAATCGACACGAGTTACGAATTTCCTTTTCGCACGTGTATCGAACGACGTTTTTCAGTACAGATGGACCTCCGAAGTTTCGACCTGACATATAATGAACCACTTCTCGCACTAGTGCGTAAAAAAAACACCATCTGTATTGACAAAATATTTTTTTACATAATTAAGTATTTTAGAAAATGAACTTTTTCTAACTACGGAATAGCACACTATAGTCCCATTACGAATTGAACGGAATAAACGTAAACAAACTGCTGTCACTGTCAAAGTAACACGTGCAGCTCAAGTCAGGGGTTCTCAAAGTAAGGGCCGAGAGAAAATCAAATTACTTTTAACCAGTTATTAACGATCACTCTATTACATACTTAAAAATCGTGAAGCGATCGAACACAATGACTGTTATACCTACTTATTATGTTATGATCCCATGCAAGTCAATATAGAAATCGGTCCAAAATAGACGATGTCCTGTCATATCAGATACTCAAAGACCCGATATTTTAATTTATAACCACCTTATTACCACCATTGCATTTGAAGAAGACGGTTTTAATTAGTAATTAAAAATCACTGCCACCTAGTCTCAAAAGTTGCTAAAATCTAATGTTTAGCGGCCCGCTACTTGGTCGCCCAGGTACATTTCCACAGTAATATAATACCAGTGCAATATACAAACTACCCGACAAAAACGGTTTTTTAATTTCAATAAATACACCAAAACGTTTAGTGTTTCAATTTATTTTTGTTTAAAAAGAGTCATTATTTGTGTAGTGGAATATGTAAATATTTTTATTAAACCTGTAAAATATCGGCAATTTTAATACCTCGAATGGTGCAAATTTTTTATAGCACCGGCCACACCTTTGTTTACAATAATTCCGGCTAATTAAAAATAGGAGTATAGTTTATTAAATATGTAATATAATATGGTTACAAATTTTACTTAATATTTTTAAAAATGCCTATAATTTCACAATAGGTTATGTGAAAAGAAATGTCAAATTCACATGTCAACATAAACAATTTCATTTTGAGCGTAACAAGCTAGAATCCCTCGCAACGCTCAGGATTCTACTTTTGTTATAGAAACTGTATCTACGATATCATCATACGATAGTACTCTTTATTATACTGTGACGATACAATGCACTCGCCGTAAATACTTTACGCCATTAAGGTACAGCGGGGTAAATCTCGACTGGGGGGCAAATGTAACTGGTCCATTTTTTTCCACGTTTTACAATGTTTGCATTATTAAATAGAGTGTCCACCGGTTATATATGGTAGGCATGTTCAGTGGATACATGTAGAACTCAACATCATAGTGTAATAATAGAAAAAAATAGCCCATACAACCATTTCAGTCGCAAAATCTTCAAATCAGTAACTAACTGTCAAATGTGACATAACGCGTGGTAACGTCGTGCAAACAATGCAACCGTATTGATACAATAACAAAATGTAGTCGTCGTGTGCACTCGTTACGGTAACAAAATGTGTACGAATTTGTGGCTGTCAATGTCACTGTCAGAATGACTTTTAACGACACTTTATTAGTCGACGTTTGCACACATAACGGTAACAACATGTGGACGAATTTGTGGCTGTCATTGTCACTGTCAGAACGGTTTCTGACAGTGACATTGACAGAATTTGTACACACATGTGTAGGTCTGATTACCGAACTGCTCCTAAACCACTGTATCCGCAAATGACAATCTGAAATACGAAGGTTTCTCAAACTTTCTTGTGAAGTTGTGGACTGGTTGCTTTGAATCATTTAAATATGAGCGAATTAAATAATAATAAACGACGACGACCATTTAAGCACTCTTCGACATTTGATAGAAATGTGGGAAAGTTAAGAAAAGTGCAGAATGATAATACAAATAGATAAGCACTTTATAGTTACTTAATGTATTAAATATATAATTTTTAATTCTTATTGATAAAAATGAAGTGTAGTGTTGCTTTACACAATAAAAGTAGGAATCAAATGAAATAGAGTATTTACTGTGATATTAATAGAATTTCTGTTGCGCAATGATAGTTTTTTTCAGTACAGATGCTGCTTTTTTTAACGCAGTAGTGCGAGCAAATAAGCAATGATTCATTTCTTGTCTGGTCGAAACTCTTAGCTTAGATTTAGGTACTGAAAATCGTCGTACGATACACGTGCGAAAAAGACATTCACAACTCGTGTCGATTTAAAACACTCCCTTCGTTCGTGTATTAATTTATCGCTACTCGTGTCGATTTTCCTCTTTTCCGCACTCGTATCTACAAGTATTTTGTTTGGGTTACAAAAAAAAACACATTATTTACTCTACTACGTTTTATTTATGTCTCTATAACATTACAAATTTGTAGACACTTATCTATACAAAAATCTTGACAAAAGAAGTACAGATCGCTGAAATTAATGTTGATAGTAATATTAATGACGACTACTTCAACAAGTGTCAATTGTGAAATGCCGCAAAATACTAGTTGCTCTATAGAAGACCATAATAATATGATCCCCGATCCTTTACAACCCAGCAGCTCGGTACGCACGTTACAATTTTTTTTTAATCTTCTTTAGTGAGGGCAACTGAGTACGACGGCATATTTAATTGTTTATAAAGTTTGAGGATACCTGGAAAAAATTAATACAAGAAGCCATTTTTAAAATATAATAAATATTCACTGCTTTCGGTCACGCGTGTACGCTGCGACCATTTTGCGATCGTTTGTCGACCGTTTGGTGACCGTTTGGCGACTGTTTTTTACATGGAATATTACCGTCTTAATCCATATTTTAACAACTTTATTGGTTTTCTAGGCATTATTTTTATTATTTCAGTATAGTATATGCACCGGAGCACTAAAACTTCACCAATCAATATACATAACACGCAAACACCGAGTAGTCAATAATATTATTACTGGTTAAACTGAGGTAAATTGATGGCGCGTTGATAAATTTAGACTTATTTTATGAAATCACTCGAGCAATTTAATTGGCCATGGTAATTAGCCCACATTATATTACAAATGCAAACAATATTTATCTTTAACAAATTCTTACGCCATTACATTTTAATGTCAAATGATTTTATTTCTTTTTTACTTTGACGTCTCTGACAGTCGCCATTTGAAAAGAATGAAATGAACGAATGATTTTGGGAAAGTAGTCGCCAAACGGTAACAATGTGTGCACGCGTAGCGCACACTTCTGTCACTTCTGTGACCATTTGTGCCTGTTACCAATCGTCCCCATTTGGGTCGCCGCGACTAAACATCGACCGTACTGCGACTAAGCATTGAGACCCGAAGACCTGTGTGTACACAAAATAGGAGGATTTGCGTAGGAACGGCGACCGATTATGGTTATATGGGTGGGTTTTCTAATATTTTAACAGAATTTAATATCGAGTGATGGTCTTCTAAGACCGTTTATACATATACTCTGTCAAACATGTCTGTCAGTAAGTTTTCTCTAGCACCCTAAAAAAAGGATGCATATAGTTTTCTTTATTCTTATTTACTGACAGACTTGTTTGACAGAGTATGGCTCCCCACAGACAGTCTTAAAAATTCATAATCTTAAAAAAAACTTGTATGCAATCTGACAGTTCAAACTGACACTGACAAGACACTGACAGATCTGAACTGTCAGATTGCATACAAGTTTTTTTTAAGATTATGAATTTTTAAGACTGTCTGTGGGGAGCCTATATATGTAATAGACTTAACACACGACCTAACGACCGCTAACGACGACACGACACACGACCGCACCGTACCAAGGTGATCCATGCACTATCCTGTAAGAAAGCGAGAAAGACTCATTTGTTTCTTATTCTCAGGCTGACAGATCATCCAGCTATGGGGATCAAGTTGAAATTTTTATGAAATTACTTTGCGGACTTGTGGATAAAAATAAAATGCAATTTTTTCATTCGTATTAAATACTTTGAAGAAAAATTTTGAAGTATCAAGAAGCGCCTTTACCAGTTGGGGTGATGAAAAACACTTTGTAATTGTACTCAATATATTTGTATTAAGGAAAAAAGTTTCATGTGAAAGTGTATATAAACTAAACATATTTAATACAAAATATAATCAACACTATGTGAACTATGTCCTACATAATCATTATTTTGATTTTACTTATACCTTTTAGATACTTAATTACGTAATCATTCCTCAACACTTTACACGATATCGTTTCGTGTCACGACACGACGTCAGCGTCACAACGTTACACGACATCGTCTCGAGCCACGACACAACGTCACAACGCTACACCGCATTATTATTTAATCGTGATTAATAATAGCGTACACGCCAATCGCCGTGGGGCAAACACAATCAACAGAAAATCAAGAACAAACATGATCTTGGCACCTACACAGCCTCAACACAAGCGGTAAACCTACAAAAAAATCTTTCCTTACACTCTCCCATTGCAATTTCTCTTCTAAACCAGTTTGCGTCGTCATATCTTTTTTCCTTTTTCTCAACGGTAAGTCGTGACTCGAATCGGATCTTCTTTTTGAACTATTATCATTTGGATTATCGAGATCTACTTCTACGGACGATACTGACCAGAAATCATCTACAAGAGCGTAGTTGAGATTTTGAATGTTGTCTTCTACGGTTTCATCTTCTGTAGATGCGCTGACTTCAGTGTCGGAGCATACTTCTTCAAGTCTTTCTGCACCTAAAAATATAGACGGTTAATCAAACCTTGGCACTTAAAAGCGGCAAATTTCAACTCACTGGCAGCCTTCATAAAACGCATGCCTTCCTAAGGTCGGCAACAGACAGTCTTAAAATTCATAATCTGAAAGAGAAGATTTGTATACAATCTGTCAATTCAATCTGAAAATTCTGTCAGTTTGAACTGGCAGGTTGCATACAAATCTTTGTTAAGATTATGAATTTTAAGACTGTGTACCTACGCTCATCACCCAAATATATGCCCTCACCGGGATTCGAACCCGGGAGCGCGGCTTAGCAATAAAACTTACTTGTCTTGGTTTCAAATGCCAACGCAGGACTTGTCTGATCTGCCTCCCCATGCCAGGATACATTAGCTCCAGACCCTCGTGTTTCTCTCATTTCCTCAACTGGCTCAAATTCTTCATTATCAAAATTCTCTGTACTATGAGCGATAGGCTCTAAATTCTCAAAAGAATCTGAAGTCCGGAAAACTAGACGACGTGCTTTGCGAGTAAACTCTCCTTTTCTAATAGCGAAGTCGAACCCATCTTCGTCATCGTCTACTCCATCTTTATTCCACTCAATAGATTCATTTTCTATATCTGTTATTTCAGCTTCATCTTGGTTTGATTCGTTATCTTCATCACGTTCATTTTCTTGAAAATCATCTTCAGTATTTATATTCTCTCTCTTCTCAAGGACATCTTCTTGATTATGATCCGTTCCTGTGTTTACTGCAGTGATAAATGTTTTATCTATACTAATTCTTGTAAGTTCACTGTCTGTCAATAGTTTTTGCACTTCTGTATCTGGTTCGACGATCGTCGTATCTTGTTCATTTGATTCTTCAGCTGTTTTTGTTGGAACGCGGTCAATATTTTGACCTAGAAAGTAAAACATTACAAAATTACTTTCCCAAAATAAATATTGAATTTTCTGTCGATAATTTCGAATTCGAACTACATGTTTGCGTTTTCACATTCGATCCGATACCGGATGTAGGACCGATATCCTATACAGCCTATATGTACATATTAAAATGCCAAATAACACCAATACCAAATAAATATTTTTTCTTTCTTTCTTCTTTCTTTCCAAGGTACCATTTATGGTGGCTGGGCATTAACTCGTTAATCCGTTAATCGTTAATTAACGAAGTTAACATTTTGGTTAACGGATTAACTTTTAAGTTAACTTTAAAAAATGTTAACGGATTCGTTAACTTCCGTTAAATTTCTTCGAGTCCGTTAATCGTTAATCCAGTTCCGCACGTGCCGAGTAAAACTTGCTCTGACCGCTACTGTAAAAGCCCGGAGTACGGCGAAACCTAGTATTTTCACGAAAATTCACAGTCTACAGACCAATTGGTGCCTTTGGATCACTTGTTCGAGACCTGCTAAAGTTTATTAGTCCTACGGGACCCATCACTAACTGGGTAATAGAATGGCATGGCATGACAGGCAGAGTTCGGCGGGCCGCGCTATCTACCAAGTTACATCACAACTTCGATTAGAGGTGTCTAGAGGTAAATCCGAGGAACCTACGCACCATGACTACGACCGCATGAATGACCCAATACCTACAAGTCACCATGGTAAAACCTAGGATTTACCGAACCAAGGTCGGTATAAGTCCAAAGAGAACAATAATTATTATTTACATTTCGCTTTTACCCGTTGGCAGCTCGGATTTCTTAAGAGATTTTGGCGAACTTCGGTCTTTTACAGTGACATAAATAAACTTACGCAAATACTAAATAGTTGATTTATAAGTGATGCAACTAGCTACAGTAAAATTATTTTTTATCGGGATTAACGGATTATCGATTAACTTTAACTTCCGTTAAATTTGTTGAAATGTATCGCTTTAACGATTAACGAAGTTAACTTTTATAGTAACGGATTAGCGATTATCGAAGTTAACTATTTGATTAACGGTGCCCAGCTATGCATTTATGATACATAGCCTTTGACATCCTTGCTACATCAGATATCGGATCGGATAATGTGAAAACGCTCGCGTACGTTAAACAATGATTGGAAACAGGCTAAAGTCACAATAATATAATGAATTCTGTTCTACCCACTTACCAGAAGTGTCCAAAACATTCACGCTCTGTCCAGATAACCTTGAAGCAAATCCAGATCCAAATACTGTTCTCCCGAATTGTAGCACCCGAGGGATCAGCACTGGGCTCCCGCTGTCAAACTGAACAGAAGCTCTTGCAGGCGATCCGTGTATCTGTGCTACTGTTGTCGATATTCTATGACATTGTTCCGTTGAGTCATCTTCAACTGATTTATTTTCAATACTTTCAGATTCTTCAAGTCTGATTTTATTAATATCATCATAAGACTTGTATCTCACTTCATTTGTTAAGTTTATTCTATCATAGTTTTCAATTTGTATATTAATTACTTCTGTGTTTTCACTTGAATGAGATTCAGTTGAAGATTCGATAGTTTGACTGTCTTCTACAGTTGAAGACTTATTTAAATCATCAAGAGATGTATGACTAGACTCGCAGGTTATCAGTTCATTGGTAATGTCTTGTAAATCATCTTCGTTCCCAATTGTTGATTGATTTTCTTTAGCTATTGAAACATCTTGATCAGAATCTATGTTTATATCATTTCTTGTTACATCTTTCCTTGCGTCGATGAAAGTGCTGGACATACTTCGATTTACTTCAAAGTCGGAGCTGCTGTCTTCGCTCTCATCTTCTCCTGAAACATGAGGAATGTTTTCATGTTCAATTATATTAGTCAGTGTTATTTTTCTAAATTACAAAACAGCTTCACAATGATTTTGATTTATTAGCCAAATAGCCAGCAGAGTTAGCATATGATTGCCGCGAGAGTATGTCGCCGCGAGATAGACTACCCGTGCTTGCGTCATTAGTCATCATCATCCTCCTTGCGTTATCCCGGCATTTGCCACGGCTCACGGGAGCTTGGGGTCCGCTTTGACAACTAATCCGAAGATCATATATCTCCTTATGTCATTAGTACAGTTAGAAACAGACGTGTCATCTATCTCGCGGCGACATACTCTCGCGGCCATCATGTGCTAGGCCTACTGGTCCACACAGAGCGAGGCACGTCACGAGGCAATGTGTTCGCGCCGCAAACGTCCAATATGGATGCCTTGGCCGAGGCAAGTACGCCGGCAGAGTAAAACGCCCTGCCTAGGCCAAGGAAGTTGACTCGCAACGTACTCTCTGTGTGGACGTGGCACTTGGCTATGGCTTCCTACTTATAAACTATACCACAGTTAAACATAAAATAAAGGTCATATACATTATACGTCATTAGACGACCGGTCTGGCTCAGTCGGTAGTGACCCTGCCTGCTGAGCCGCGGTCCCAGGTTCGAATCCCGGTAAGGGAATTTATTTGTGTGATTAGCACAGATATTTGTTCCTGAGTCATGGATGTTTTCTATGTATGTAAGTATGTATATCGTCGCTTAGCACCCATAGTACAAGCTTTGCTTAGTTAAGGGCTAAGTTGATCTGTGTAAGGTGTCCCCAATATTTATTTATTTATTTATTATATACAAAAAAAGAAGAAAGGCCTCCTGTCCCGAGCTGGAATCGAACCAGCGTCTTACGTTTACCGGACGGATGCCTAAACCACTCGTCCATCGGATCACGAAAGCAAGGGTCGAAACTTCCAAGTATATGACATTTATACACATCTATGGGAACAAATCAATTAATTTTTAACAAATATTTTGATTTGTGTTTTTTAAGTATACTAAATATAAAGTTTTTCACACTATACTATATAAATTAAAAATCGGAATAAGATGTCACATATTAAAGACGCCTTACAAAGATGACATATAGAAGAGAAATTTCGACGGCTTCCGCTGTGGCGAGGTGGCCTAGGGATTCATGGCGTTAGCCCGGATTGCTAAAAACGCCGGTTCGAATCCGGCCTTCACCACTGGTGGTGCTCGCCATTTTTTCTGTAATATATTTCGATTTTTAATATATGACATTTGTAAAGGCTCGTGGCGCCCTCTAATAATAATAATTAAATTCTTACCCCCTTATTCATAAACGTGCTCTAAAGTTATCAAGCCGATAAAGTTCGTTTGTCCCTTTCCGACGTATTGGTGTGATAGAAAGGGACAAACGAACTTTATCGGCTTGATAACTTCAGAGTACGTTTATGAATAAGGGGATTAGAGTATACCGCGCTTACCTAGAAAGAGCTGCCGGTAGTACCGCCGCATCCTTCGCTCGAGAGCGTCGTAAAAGTCCGGCGCGTGGTCGTGGCGGTTCGGCGCCGGCTCCACGATCAGGTCCGGCAAGCTTTCGCCGTCCGGCGACGAACGGTCCTCTTCCGGGATGGGGGATAGTTGGAAACCTGGAGGAAACTCGATGTATCAAAGACCTATACAGGATGTGGATTTGGTACGGGCCTTAAACAAAGGATACTATAGACTAGACAGCCAAATAATAATACCACTACCGAACGAGATGGTCACATAAAAAATGTTATTTTTTGTCTTTGTCATAGTTTCACTTTTCCGCCGCTGCCACAAACGAGTTTGTGGCAAACAATAAGGACGTGACTTGTCAAGCATATTAACCGCCCAAATTACGTAGGTTGTTTATGGTAAACTGTCAGCCATTTTTAAAGTGATTCTTAAATTCGCTCCATTATTCTATATCTGTCCCTTACGGGTGTACGCTTGTACGGGCGAATAATGCATCCATCAGTTATAGTATCTGCAGGGTTAGCTTTGATTGACGCGAGAGTATGTCGCCGCGAGATAGACTACCCGTAATATGTCGGATCATTAGTACAGTTAGAAGAAGACGTGTCATTTATCTCGCGGCGACATACTCTCGCGGCCATCATGTGCTAGGCCTACTGATCATACGTTTTAAATATGGCAAATATATAATCGCCAAATCACATTAAACACGTCACTTCTTGTTGATGGTATGATAATGATTATGGGTATCAAAAAATAAATGAATGTCAAATTGAGGGTATTTTTTAAAAATCCTTTGCATACTTCCGGGCAAAAAAATCAAAAAATAAGTGGCAACATTATAGTGTTTCCCCGTTATGGTGCTAACACATTAGCGAACCGTACCAAGGTTTATTAAACAATTGTCGAAGGTAGCTCGAAATGTTTCGCTTTGTAACGAGGAGCATTTTCATTGAGCACGCGCGATACCGATGGTATCCCGACGCAGACTGCGGCCGCAGCTCGCTGCGACCATTGCCTCGGCGCGGAGGTCGACGGCGGCAGGGGCGGTGCGAAACTACCCTCACTTTCGGCATAATTATCATTTCAGTTGTTACGGAGCGAAACATGTCGAGCGACCTTCGACAATTTTACGTGAGTTACCCGATTTTACATGTTTAACATGTCAGTGTCTCACGGTAGTTTTATTATTAAAATATCAAGGTTTATCCACATACTATCCTGCAAGTGGGAGCGAGAAAGAGTTATACTTTTCCCGCTCTTACTTAAAAACTCTCCAAGGTCGCCGTACGGTCCGGTCGTCTGTTAGCTACTAAAAAAGGGACGACACTACAGTGTTACCCCTTTTTAATATCTATAAATTTATTGGTGGGCGTGCTTTAGTTATACTTCCATTACTTCCGTGGGTGGGCGGTAGAAGTTTTTGTTTGAAATGCTGGGACTCTAGGCTTGTGCCGTTTCGTTCGTTGGTCGGAGCGCTCTGATCTCGTTCAATCGCTCCCATGAACTAGTTCGCTCTTTTAGGTCTTTTGCTCATTTAGTTCAGCCAGACCAGCGATCACTGCGGTCGGAAAGATCAGAACGAATGGGGCCGGATAGTGTCAAAATTATACGAATAGTCCACAGATAGTAACATTCCGGGCCGAAAGGTTGTAAGTAACCGAAGTTTAATATGAAAACTTGACTTTTTCGGCGCAGTCACACATTCGTTCTCGATCCAAACCGCTCGCGCTCGCCGATCCTATACTGAACTAAATGAGCAAAGACCGATTCTCAGACCACGGAAAGATTCAGTTCATTTCGGTCATTGATGGGATTTTATTCTTAAGAGGGCTTTCGTGTTAAAAATAGTGAAATCGCAACCGAGCGCTTGATCATACCGTGTGTGGTATCAAATTAAAGGGCTTTGCGAGTAGTTTATAAATATATATCACATTATAGGACCTTTTCTACTTGGTCTAACAAAGTATGAGAAAATGTCCAAAAGTGGTAATAATTGTACCTCTGAAAAAAATTGAAATCGCCTTAGGCTAGTTTACTCTTTTTCAAAAACTTAAAATAAAAATCTAGTCTGAAATGATTGTGGTACAGGATATACGAATTATAAATTTACCCGTTTTAATATTCAAAATTGTCCAAATTTTACAAATAAGATCGACTAATTCAGCTCTATACGTGCGTTTTTCTAAACGTGCATTAGAGAAAAAATCATAATTAATTTAGTGAGTTAGTTTTCAAAAATCCAGTCTTATAAAAATCAAGATAATAAGATGCTCTAACTGGAACTTGAATTAAATAAATCTATTGGATAACGGAAAGTGTAGTATTTCACCGACTAAAACTATCAATTTTACATTCTTTTGACGTTTTTTTTGAAAGCAGCCTTAACGGCCCAGCCACGACATTGGTCTAAGCGCGGCAGCGGCGAGCGGCAACCATACGTGCGAATGAAAAGTCCCATCGCTGTGTCTCGCTTCAATGTATGGCCGCCGCTCGCCGCTGCCGCGCTTAGACCAATGTCGTGGCTGGGCCGTAACAGTTCATAGTTCGTGAACGACACAAGCCTATGGGACTCGATGAAAATGGTTGCCTACTAGGTCCTCGTCACCAGCTGGCGCTAAAATCTAATAAAGAATAAAGCAGTCGGCTTTAACAGCGACTTGAACAGCTTCATCGAATGAAAAAAATCAAAACATCAATGTCAAGATTATAACCGCGAAAACCGAAAGTCAGCAAATCTCAAAAACTTTGTACAAAAATTAAGAAAGATTTTAGTAAGTTTTATTTCGTCCGTGTTTCCAATGCTCTGAATTAAAAAAAATCAAATTCGTTTTGACAGTTCTTAAAAAGTTGCTGATTTGACTTTCGGACTAGAAGGAAATTTGTGAAAGGTGCTCAATAAATAACACAACATAATAGTATTGTATTTATTATTCTTAGGTAACAATAAGGTGGGCTCCCATTACAAATAAGGACAAGTGATATGCCAAGGGGAGGGTAATATTATAAATAGTACTTTTTTTTGGTAATTGTAGGTAGTCAGTAGTGACTCATACAACCATTTCAGTCGCAAAATCTTCAAATCAGTAACTAACTGTCAAATGTGACATAACGCGTGGTAACGTCGTGCAAACAATGCGACCATATTGATACAATAACAAAATGTAGTCGTCGTGTGCACTCGTTACGGTAACAAAATGTGTACGAATTCGTGGCTGTCAAATGTCACTGTCAGAATGACTTTTAACGACACTTTATTAGTCGACGTTTGCACACATAACGGTAACAACATGTGGACGAATTTGTGGCTGTCATTGTCACTGTCAGAACGGTTTCTGACAGTGACATTGACAGAATTTGTACACACATGTGTAGGTCTGATTACCGAACTGCTCCTAAACCACTGTATCCGCAAATGACAATCTGAAATACGAAGGTTTCTCAAACTGTCTTGTGAAGTTGTGGACTGGTTGCTTTGAATCGTTTAAATATGAGCGAATTAAATAATAATAAACGACGACGACCATTTAAGCACTCTTCGACATTTTATAGAAATGTGGGAAAGTTAAGAAAAGTGCAGAATGATAATACAAATAGATAAGCACTTTATAGTTACTTAATGTATTAAATATATAATTTTTAATTCTTATTGATAAAAATGAAGTGTAGTGTTGCTTTACACAATAAAAGTAGGAATCAAATGAAATAGAGTATTTACTGTGATATTAATAGAATTTCTGTTGCGCAATGATAGTTTTTTTCAGTACAGATGCTGCTTTTTTTAACGCAGTAGTGCGAGCAAATCAAGCAATGATTCTTGTTTTGTCTGGTCGAAACTCTTAGCTTAGATTTAGGTACTGAAAATCGTCGTACGATACACGTGCGAAAAAGACATTCACAACTCGAGTCGATTTAAAACACTCCCTTCGTTTGTGTATTAATTTATCGCTACTCGTATCGATTTTCCTCTTTTCCGCACTCGTATATACAAGTATTTTGTTTGGGTTACAAAAAAAACACATTATTTACTCTACTACGTTTTATTTATGTCTCTTTAACATTACAAATTTGTAGACACTTATCTATACAAAAATCTTGACAAAAGAAGTACAGATCGCTGAAATTAATGTTGATAGTAATATTAATGACGACTACTTCAACAAGTGTCAATTGTGAAATGCCGCAAAATACTAGTTTCTCTATAGAAGACCATAATAATATGATCCCCGATCCTTTACAACCCAGCAGCTCGGTACGCACGTTACAATTTTTTTTTAATCTTCTTTAGTGAGGGCAGTTTGAGTACGACGGCATATTTAATTGTTTATAAAGTTTGAGGATACCTGGAAAAAATTAATACAAGAAGCCATTTTGAAAATATAATAAATATTCACTGCTTTCGGTCACGCGTGTACGCTGCGACCATTCTGCGACCGTTTGTCGACCGTTTGGTGACCGTTTGGCGACTGTTTTTTACATGGAATATTACCGTCTTAATCCATATTTTAACAACTTTATTGGTTTTATAGGCATTATTTTTATTATTTCAGTATAGTATATGCACCGGAGCACTAAAACTTCACCAATCAATATACATAACACGCAAACACCGAGTAGTCAATAATATTATTACTGGTTAAACTGAGGTAAATTGATGGCGCGTTGATAAATTTAGACTTATTTTATGAAATCACTCGAGCAATTTAATTGGCCATGGTAATTAGCCCACATTATATTACAAATGCAAACAATATTTTATCTTTAACAAATTCTTACGCCATTACATTTTAATGTCAAATGATTTTATTTCTTTTTTACTTTGACGTCTCTGACAGTCGCCATTTGAAAAGAATGAAATGAACGAATGATTTTGGGAAAGTAGTCGCCAAACGGTAACAATGTGTGCACGCGTAGTGCACACTTCTGTCACTTCTGTGACCATTTGTGCCTGTTACCAATCGTCCCCATTTGGGTCGCCGCGACTAAACGTCGACCGTACTGCGACTAAGCATTGAGACCCGAAGACCTGTGTGTACACAAAATAGGAGGATTTGCGTAGGAACGGCGACCGATTATGGTTATATGGGAGATTAGTTACAATTATTAATTGTCCCTAGTCGAGATTTGCCCCGCTCTACCTTATTCTCCTTTGTCAAATTGTCACACACTAACCATCTTCCTACCGCGGAGGACCTTCGACGCCAAAGTTTCATATTAATTCGGCTACATAAATATGAATCACTCTGTATTTTAAGATTGAATCACCATTTACAGCCTAAACCCATAGTGGATACGATAAAGGAGGAAGAAAAGTACGGAAACACGGGCGACAAATTCATCACGGCCGGAAGAGCCTTAGTCCACGGCGCGGAGGGAGTCTCCAACATCGTTAACTCGGTTCTTGAGGTGACTATTCTCTTGCAGTTTCTTCATTTCTTTCGAGGGTTGTCGCATAGGCTTAGAATCAATTTAGAAGTGGAAAAGTACTGCCCTGGATCGATATTCCAGCTCTCCGCCAACTGAACCACCAACACTTCAAATTTTCCACCATAAAGGTCAATGGGACTCATTCAACTCCTATGGTTAAGTGACATCGTATCGCAGATCAAATTGCATGCTAAGGCGATTATTATAAGAGTTAGAGTGGTAAGGCCTAACATACATTTTTACGAGGTTGAGTCACACAGCAGCGATACGAGTATGCTATTGGGTTGGTAAGAAAGTAATGAGCGATCGATTGAATTCCACATAAAATTTTTGAGAGAGTTCTAGAATCTTCTATGGTCGAAAGTATATAAAGGGCGAGTCGCACAGTTTCTCATCAGTCATTCACTAGCTGTCGCCGAGCTAATATAAGGAAGAAAATGGACGAATTAAAAGTGCATTTAAGGCATTGCTTACTATATGAATTTCAGTCTGGCTATTCAGCCGCCGAAGCAGTGCGTAATATATATCAACGTGTTGCTCCTGAAGTTGTGTCTGAGGCCACGGCGAAACGATGGTTCCAGCGGTTTCGTAGTGGTGACTTTTCATTATCAGATCAACCTAAGTCTGATCGACCGGTGAAGATTGATGTAGCCAAATTAAAAACCTTAATTGAAGGAGATCCGAGGCTAACGAGTCGTACTCTTGCTACCGAGTAAGGCTGCTCTCATGTCACCAAAGAAACACATTTACACGAGTTGGGAAAAAACTACAAATACAGTGTTTGGATACCGCACGAACTTGATAGAGATCAACTAAACCGCCGTGCCGATATCTGCATACAACTTTTGTCTTTTCGCCGCACATTCAACTGGTTGGACCATCTTATCACTGGAGATGAAAAATGGGTCTTATATATAAATCACACACGCAAACGTCAGTGGCTAGCTCCAAACGAAAAAGGAATAAGGGCACCAAAAACAGAGCCTCACCCGAAAAAAGTTATGCTGTCCGTTTGGGGGGATATTCATGGTATTATTCACTGGGAACTCCTACCAAGTGGAATGACTGTTGCCGCATCAGTATACTGTAATCAGCTTGAAAATTTAAACCAAAAAATCTGTCAGAATCGTCCACAGCATGCTAAAGTTTTTTTCTTACACGACAATGCTCGCCCACACATTGCAAAAGTGACTCGGCTAAAGCTATTGGAGCTAGGTTGGAAAGTGATACCTCATCCACCGTACTCTCCAGACTTGGCACCTACGGATTACGCATTGTTCAGATCGCTAAGCAATGCCTTGAATGAAAAAAAGTTCGATGATCAAGCCCATCTACGACAGTACATAGCTGAGTTTTTTGAATCTAAACCTAAGAACTTCTTCGCCGATGCTATTCATTCTTTACCAGAACGATGGAGACAAGTAGTAGATAACGAAGGCCGTTATATTTTTGATAAATGATTAAAATAATAAATTAAATAAAAATTACAATATTGGTTATGATTCGCTCATTACTTTCTTACCAACCCAATACTAAAGGGAAGCTCCGCAGGCCTGCATGAAATGCATCACATCGTGCGTCCATAGATCTACATCGTGCGTAGTGTAGTACCATAACAGCTAGTGGAAGTGACGTGGTGCGTTGACTACTTACGATGGGGCATGTGGACGCCTGCTTTAATAGTAAATTGTTAACCAGACACAGATAAAGACGTGGCCTACGATGGAGTGAGCTCGTCCAGAACATGCCTGTTCACTCTTGATTTGAAGGTTGCCGGGGTACTTGAGTGTAATGTACTACGTTTTTCTGAAAAACACTCAAATGTCAAGTTAGAATCATGTCACACGAGTTTTATAAAATCTACTTTTCACCTGAACATTTTATGATGTCACGACTGACGCATAAAAGTTATTAGGGTAGTTTTTATTCTCTTGGAACCAAAAATACAGGCAAAAATAATTTTATAAAGCATAAGAAATTAAAAAAATCTGCTCACTGTGTTGAAAGGAATGGAAGCTTAGTGCAGTTTTTAATTATTAATTTATTACAGGTTCCTGGGACGATATTCAAGAAAATAACAAGGATCGCAACTGAAAAACTCAATAACTTAGGAGGAAAAATAATTGGGCTCTAAGTAACGTGAACTATAAAACCTTTATATGGGTGACACTTAACTATTAGTTGTCAAAAATTAATTTAAGTTATTTAAGCATAAAATAAATATTTACACTCAATTTATGCATTTTAACTGTCCCCGTCTGGAACAAAACACGAAGAGGTGTTTTCAGTGTTTTGTCAGGGGCGGCTCACTCCGCGATTCTATCGCCGCGCTACAATACATGCCTGGGGCCGCGAGTTCGCGGCTCATTCAGTGGTGACGACCTTCGCGCAGCGCAATAGAATTCAATGTCTGGCAAGGTTAATTCTATTATTATAAACGACAAGGCAAGTCATGCCGAAGCTGTCCAAGTTCACATACTTGTAAACAATTTAGGTAGTTATAAGTTAGTTCCTTACTTTACCTTTTTGAATATAAACAATACAGGCTTTAAAAACATTTATTTTTAATCCAAAGTTGATTTCACAATGTGTACCTAAATACATATAATGAATATTATAATATATGGAGATAATTTGTCGAATTGCATGCAATTCAAATAAATATAACTAGTCAAGCTACAAGTATGCTAATATTAACCATTCAAAATACTTAAATGCTACAACTTTATTTACATAAAGAAACGCGAAACAGTTGTATAAGTAAACGTAGGACGTATAAAGACTGTGTAAAAACGATTCCGCGTTTAAAATCAAAGTGCCACTTTAGCTCTGCCACTGGTGAAATATATACTAACTGTAATGAGAGCCAGTAGGGCAGTAGACATACTTGAAAACTTGAACAAAGTCTGCGTTACCAACTTATAAAAGGAACCAGGAAAATTGATAAACGTACCTTCATAGCATAGATAAACCCCAGGTCCCCATCTGTGCTGCATAGCAAAAATTGTGTATGTTTTTTTTTATGAGCAGACAGTATGTGCATAATAATTATGTTATTGTCATTTTACTGACTCTGTCATTTTATAGATCTGTCTGTGTTCAAATATTTATGGACCTCTGATTGATTGTACGCACTGCAAATTTAGGAGGCGTATTACGGTCACATTGATATGTAAGATTAAACATATAAGTCCTCCTCTTTTTGACTACACTCCAACAAAAATAACTATAAGACACGAGCTCTAAGTGCGATTTGTAACAGCCTAAACGGAGACGACTTCGTATTCCGAGTCGTTCGTATTTTCTGAGTTGGGATTTCGAATTTACTCTGACTAGATTATCAATAACTATGCGAGGCACCAACTTAGAAGATACTTTACACTTAGGCTTGGGTTTAGGAGTAAGTATAAAACATTTGGTCTGCACAAATCTGTGTGAAACAAACAGTCCACTATGCAATTAAATGCGATTATCCTAGAAATTTTAAATAAAAAATAAACAGATCTTATGGCATTCAACAATCAACAGAAAGGTTGTAACAAATAAAGATATTGAAACTAAGAAAAAAAAAACTGAAAACAAAACAGTATGACATAATAAAGTAGGCCGTTGTAAGTTAGTGACCACACGTAGACAGTTTTACATATATTTAATAGTTACCATTGCTTATGTTAGAACTATGAAAAAGTCGTTTTCATGAATACCCTAAGACAAGTTACGTTGTATTTATATTGTTAAAGTCCACTCAAATTCATTCTTTATTGGAATAGTGTCTCAATAGAATAAGTACCTATTCTGATTTTGCGGCCGTTGCGTGAATGTGTGATCAAGTAACAGTACATAATATATACAATCCAATGAAAACATCCAATCAGAGCACAGATAGATAACTTACTTTTTTCTTCACGATACTTATATTTAGTCACTTGGTGCTGCATAGGTTATAAATATTGTTACATGTCCTGAACATTTAATAATACGGTTAAAATGCACTACTATGTTTGTTTTATTACGTACAGATAATAGTGTTTATAATGTAATATCTATACATAGATTATATACACTGTACACTTTTCTTTCAGAACCTTGAATTTACTCTGGATCATACAGCATTTCTGTATAATCCAAAATACCCTATAATCACAACTTTGTTCAAATAGACACCCGCTTATTCATATATTATATACCATTAATACCATTATTATTGCATGCTTAGCAAGATGTTACGTTATTCATCTATCCTATATAGGGATTGCAATCCGGTGCGGCAGATCGGGTAATCCGACCGGATCCGACATTTTTTTTGCAACTCAATATGCTAAAACAGTGTGAAAATTTGAAATTTGCGAAATTTTTTCTTTGTTGTCAGCGTCGGGATGCCCATTTAGGTGTTTTGCCACTACATGATGCCTTTAGGTTTCCAAGTGTTTGAAGTTCTCTCATCGTCACGCTTATTATCCTCCTATGCTCCTTTGACTCATACAAATTGCGCCTCTATGTGACGTTTTGCGCCATTAGCTTTATGAGGAACTCCGCTTTGGATTGTCGGATAGATACTTGGACAGCGACGTAACTTTGTCTTTGTCGTTTTCACATCGCCCTAACAGAAGCACCTGACTTATGAATGTTGTACATGGTGACATTGTGGTGCAACTTTCTAGATCTGAATCACAATAACTGAATTTATTCCCGACCCCCTTCGCCATTTTGGAATATGTGGGTAGGGCACGCAATGTAAAAAAAAAATGTGGATTTTTCCGCATTTACGATTTTGGGCCGGATAAATTAAGGTCAGCTAGAGCATGAAGATATCTCTCGTTAGCAATCACTGGGATGGAGGTACTTGTCATAAAAAGTCTAAAGAGACAATTTTAAGTGGCCTTAAAATCACTACCGGGAATCCATCTTTGCTGTCATGGATGTGGCCAACCCAAGAAATCATATTATTTTTTCAATATTTTTTATTTTTTTTCTTGGTGCCAAGTTTTTCCCTGACCTCCAAATCATTTCCCTGACTTTCCCTGACTTTCCATGACCATTATGAGCTTCCCTGACTTTTCCCTGACTTTCCCTGACTTTCCAGAAAGTGGACACCCTGTTGACACTTAATGCCAGTCTACAAATAATCGGTGGCAACAAGGCATTTTTTTGTGGCGCCATCTATGTGTGGTGGAGTGTAAGCGCGTTCGTAGGCGGTCGCATTTTAATGTATGGGATGGTATGAACTTGTTATATTTAATTTATGGTGTTAGTGACAGCACTTTGGGACCGACTGCGCATAAAACCTACTGGTTACCTAATAAAAATGTTGGTTTTGAAGCTTTAAACTGTTGTTTTATTAGTCTTGAAGCAAAATACCCTCATAATCCTCACATTTCTCATATTATGTTAAAAACAAAAACATGGTACCATTGAGGTACATTTAATCCGCAACGCCAATCCGGCCGGATCCACCGGATTGGGGCCCGAATCCGGCCGGATTGTAAATCAGACCGGATTGCAATCACTAATCCTATACCATTAATAGCATTATTGTTGCATGCTTTAACTTTTTTATATCAGAGCCACATAGGCCCAGAATTTACTTTATTATAGCAAAAAATCAAGTTGAAAGTTTCTACAACAGGGAAAATAAAGGCATTCGGCATACTTCGGTTCGTCACCGTACTTTGGTAAAATTTCGAGACTTCTTGCATCACTATATTTTGGGCTTAGATATCTTTGAGCATGTTGTCCACTCTGATATATCTGATGGAGATTGAACAAGCAGCACTATACCAGCCAAGTAAATTGTTTTTAGACATCTATTTGATATTCTACCTTTACATTATAATTTTATTATGAATTATGTGTATTTACAAAAATGCAATTGGATTAAATTTCCTTATATATTTTTTTGTAATAAGTTAAACAACATAACATTCCACCGTTTACACAGAAAAAAGAAGTTAATTACCTGTACAATAGTGATTTTAATGTTTTATATACATATAAGTATATCCTACATGACGGAAAAATCTTGTTTACTTATTTAGGTACGTATAGTTTCGGATCTCAGAGCACCGGGTCTCAAGCTCAATAATAATTCTGATTTTGTAATCAAATTATAAGTATGACAAATTTAGGGTCGGTTGCACCAAGCCGTCTGTCAGCATTCGCTAAATAGTAGGGGGAAATTAGCTAAAATTACGGCATAATTAATGGAAGGTTTTTTTTAATTGAAATATGTACGTTATAGACCGAAGTTATTTTTCATCAACCCTCCCCACTCCTCCCTCCTCTGCGTCACCCCTCTACCCTCCCTTAAAGTGCCGAAAATGCGGTTTTTCTCGATTTCTGACAAAACTGTTGAAGATACAGAAAAAGCGCGTAGGAACGAAGTAATCCTTAATAAATTTACTACAAATCATTCATTAACACTTTGGTTCTAGCACTTATAGTTTACGCGTGATCCGTCACGAAAGTTGGTCCTTTGCTGCAATTTTCTTTAGTGAATGTTAAGTTTTCGCCCAAAATGCATACGAAATCGTCGAAATTTGTTTGATATAATATAACTAAAATATTGTAACTCATGACTAAAATAAAATTAAGGGGGAAAAATCACTACCATGGGTGGAATTTCCAATATGTCTTGGAATTCCAGTAACTATTTAAGACGTAATATTTTCACGGTAGTAGTCGCTAGGAGTACCATTGATCTATATAGTGTATCTATGACTGGGGATGAGCTTTTGGTAGCTGTTGGTAGAGCCCTGGAGTATCAATCCAGTAGCCGTGAGTTCAAGTCCCACCCATGGTAGTGATTTTTCCCCCTGAAATTCATTTTCAGTTTATAATATTTCAGTAATATCAAACAGATTTCGTAAGCAATTTGGGAGAAAACTTAACATTCACTAAAGAAAATTGCAGCAAAGGACCAACTTTCGTGATGGATCACGCAAAACCTATAAGTGTTAGAACCAAAGTGTCAATGAACGATTTGTAGTAAATTTATCAAGGATTACTTTCTTCCTACACGCTTTTTCTGTATCTACAACGGTTTTGTCAGAAATCGCGAAAAACCGCATTTTCGGCTATTTAAGGGGGTGAAGAGGGGTGAAGCAGAGGGGGGAGGGATGAGGAGGGTTGATGAAAAATAACTTCGGCCTGTAATGTACATATCCCAATAAAAAAAAAACTTCCATTAATTATGCCAACATTTTCATACATAACTTTCCAGAAGCAACGGACTAAAATTGTTTGTATGGGAATTTCCATAGACGGTTGATGCAACTGGCAATAAATTTAAAATAAATTATTGTACTGATGCATTTTTCGCTGCTACATTACGAGACCCGAGTAAGTATGTTAAAAGCGTTTTTGTGATATAATTTATATCTCAAGCTGACACAACTTCTTGGCGTGAATGATATGCAATTAAGGAAACGAGTGGACAAGGAACTGCCACTTTATAAAGACAAGTCTAAAAGAAAGTCGAAAAATAGCACAAAATAATTATACATAGTTGCGAAATAAATAAATATCAGTAAATCACAGTATTTGCTGCATGATCTAGTCTTTGCCGTACGCATACTCAGATATTAAACCATTCTTACGGATGGTTTAACACCGAATAGCAATAGTTTGATAATATATTTTCAACATAGCATTTTTATAATCAATAACCTTCGACATTTCAATAAAAATATTTGAACACATAGTATATAACTTATACAAAAAATCAAGTCACCTCAGTTTTCACTGTTTACATGGAAATCTTTACGTTTGTTTATTTGCGCAGAAAGCCTAGCTCTTGCGTTAACAACGTTATGAATATTATCAAACATCTGGCTAGTCATACCAAGCGAACTTTACAGCGATTTTAATAGCCCCGTTACCGTACAGGTTCAGTAAACATCAGAACATAATACAAGATTGACATTTAAAATAACAGCTGACTGCTGCTGCGACAGAGCTTTCAATATCGCTGTCAATTTAACTTATATGACTGACTACAAGATACAGAATGTTTTGTATGAATAGTAGAATAAGGCAGTGTTAGCGCACCGGCGACTGCCGTTGCAAACAGTTTTCCCTTAAAGATAAACCTCCATATCACCCACAACACAGATTTCTTGTAATAACAATTGCAATTTCACAACCTTAAATAGAATTGGGTAGGTCCAAACAGAGTAGCAACACTCGGCGTAATACTCGCATCCACATTATAAATTAACCCGAAAATCTGCTATTTTGACGCTAGATGTCGACAGCAAAAAATATTTTTGGTCATGCATGGAGTGAGCATTATACTCATTTATTTTTTCTCTATGGTATAACTTGGCGTTTCATTTAATGTTTTCATCATGACTATGCCTCCTGACTTGAAACATGAAATAATGTTGAGGTTTATGTCATGTGTTTATTGCCATAAATATTTCAACACTCTTGATCGTAGGGGTAACCCACAAAAGTATCTATCTTTGATCTTTGTCCTATGTACAGTCTGTCTCACTTTTTCCTCAAGTAATGTGTAAGCCGTAAAAACACACATACCGACGAAATACCACCCTAACTATGCACCGACGGAAAGGGCGGGATGATCTAAATACCTTCCCCACCTACTGGCTGGAAGAGGCACTAAACCAAGAGCCCTGGAGGCCAAAGGGTTTTTGCCCTGCTGTGGGACACCATTATAGGCTGGTAAAAAAACTTATCGTCAGTACGCAGTCGTACCAAGATTTGTCTCATTAGACTTCATCGATAATTTACATTAGCTTGGTCCTACACAAACTATACATGACTTTATGTTCTTTGCTAGGAACGCGTCGATTCCAGCATGACGCTAAAAAAAGTTACCACTTTCCGGCTTTATAGAATAGAAAATGATTGTACATACTTCGACCAGTGACTTATAAACATCCGATCACACGTTTGTTGGTTCCTCTCAATTGTGTTGAAAAGTTCACTATTACCTTTAATATCACGTACCAATCAGACAAATAATAAGGTATCATGGGTACTGTTTACTTAGAACTGCAAACATTTTGAACTCGAGAGTTATTATACTATAATTTTTAAAGTTGTACTTATAGGTGTACTGTGTTAGGAACTCGCTTTGATACTAAAAGCGGATGAATTATATCTATTTGATTTTCAGCGGTTTTTACAGCAGCCGTTCCGACTTGTGAACATTCTAATATTGATATAGTGATTCTAGATGCTACAGCTAACCTGGCAAACAGTCTACTACTAACGAAAGTAAACGTTTAATTTTACAAAAGTCAGTTGCAAGTAGCACACTTAGCGAACAGATGTATAGTAAATAACTATTCTCGTACCACAATATTTAACGAAAGTTGTCTGTATATACTTGTGACAGTGGGCTTGGTGCGGCTGAACCTTTAGGGTCGGATGTTCCAAACCGTGTTGGCTAAACTGTATGACATTATGTTTGACGTACGTCAGTGTGTTAAATGTGGTTGGTGCAACTAGGCGAACATTCAGATATCAGCGACAACATCTAAGTTTCACGTAAGCTTGTCAGTAGTAAACAATAGCATACTTATAGTTGTAAATTTCTCGAGAATGTACCTACTCTGCTGTTTCAACAAAGAAAGCGGAGAACGTCCTCGAAAACGGCATAACGTTAAGCGCACTAGGTGGGTTTGTCTCTTGATAGGGGTATACAATTCGGGTATACATTTTATACTAAGTCCATGTACAGTGTACACTACTATCTTGTAATGGGTCTGAAATATTGATGTTACTACATATTATAATATAATTAATATATTAGCTTCTATAGCAAAATATCTCACTCACATCTCCAATCCAGATCAACAACTATATCACAAAACAGATGTGCATGACGAATAAAATATACTTAGATTTTATAGTCTCAAAATCTTAACGTTAATTCACTTCACTTGATGTTTTATGCGTCATGGCTAATAAAAAAACCAAATAAAGATAGGTTATAAGTCTGTAGTAAACTAAACATAGTCACGTTTCCTTGGCGCGTTATTATGTCACTGTTTGATATGAACCAATGTGTCCTTTATTGGTCGGGATCGACGTAGTCCAGTACAGTGAAATCAATGTACTTGTCGGAGCGGAGTCGTCATGGCCTCGTGAGACGCATCTTGCGAACAGTGTCTACGTAGTGCTTGTTGTGGGCCATGACGCACTCCTGCACCTTGGGCGGCATCTCCTCGAGCGCGGGCGCGGTGCCCTCGTCGATGTCGGTGCGCCGGTAGAAGAGGATGTAGGGCGTGCTGGAGCGGTTGAGGCCGCTCAGCTGGCCCTCCTCGGCGGCCGACACCACGTCGTCGTTGTACATGTGCCACTGGCCGTTGTCCTTCGCCAGCGTGTAGTAGTGGCCCGAGTCGAGCGTGGTGCCGGCGTGGATGACGGCCGCGTACAGGATGTACGCCGAGTGGTCGGCCTGCGACCGCACCGTCGGCAGCGTCACCGTGTGGTTGTGGTGAATCGACAGCATCAATTTGGTTTGAACTTGCAATTTTGGCTCAAATCTGTGAAATAATAATGAATGTAAAATGATAATAAAAGTAACCATCAACATTTGTCATAAAATTCAATTATCCGTACTGTTTCATTTCATATAGAAGGCAAACGAGCAGAATCTCTAAACAGACAGTAAGGAATTACCACCACAATGGCACCTGAATGTTATATGTATGCATACATATATCGGATCGAAAATACCGTTCAGTTTCAGTAACTAACAAACTAACATGACGGTTAGTGTATACTCACTTGAAATTCTTCAGCACCAGAATAAGAAACTTTGGCGTAGTTTCAATGAGCACGCTCCTCTCGGCGTCGCGCAGTCCACCACAGTCGCGGCACTCGTATCTATTGTCGCCGGACAGCCGCTCCTTGGAGCAGTAGAACTCCAGCAGGCTCTGCACGCTGTGCTGTGTCCCCTCCAGCTTCTCCGGGAACGCGAGCTGCAGGTCCCGGAACACGTCGCGGGACAGCGAGGACGAGTGGCACTCGGTGCACTCGACACGCGTGAGCAGCACGCCGCCGAACATGCTGTCGATGAACGAGTCCCGCCGCAGGAACGCCGACTCGGTCATCCGCAGGCGCTTTTTGAGCGGTAAGTGCATTTCGAGGTCGCCGTGCCGTTTGAGACCTGAGCTGGAACCTGGAACGAGGGAATTCAAAACTATTGTTAGTTTATAAACGTGCATAAAGCCTATTTTTAGTTTCTAACAATGTGTGTTTAGAAATCACCACAGTAACCTATCATGCGACTCTTAAAATGTTGCATTAGTTATTTAGTGAAAATAAATTAAATTACAGGTGATATTCCGATTTTGCTTCATAAAATAAAATGATAAAATTATATGATTTCAAGAGTCGTACATTGTGTAAATTGATAGTCTATTTAAGAGGCCATTCAACAACCCGCGAAAAGTGCTGACTTAGTCCGTCTAATTTGTAAAATTTGGATAGTTTTGAATGCTTCAAGTGGTAAATTTGTATTATGTATATCCTGTACTACAATCTTATGAGACTACTTCTTTGTTATAAGGCTTTAGAATAGAGTAAATGAGGAAATGATGAATCCAATTTGTTTCAGAAATCACCTCAGAATAAGTGTCAATTTCTTCGAAAACTTACGTGTTTCTGAAGTAGTTTTAATATAAAAATAATCTGCAACGCTTACTTAAACAGATTTTATGCAAAAGTTTTCTATTACTTGCAATTTAATATTTTTGACGATTTTTTAAAAATGCCTCCTTATTACCGGTTACGCGCGCTTGCGATGTCAGTACCGCGGCAGAGCTTGTAGAGGCAGGACGTATGACAGTCCGCTCCGCACGCGGCTCGACGCTCGCGAAGTTATTTTGCCATTGTGTGCGGCACCCGCCGTGTCCAAAACCGCACTTGTATGCGTGTTTGGCTGCACTGTTGCATGTATACTGCGACCGAAAACTTTGATCCTTAGGTTGACGACTTTGGTAACTAACTAATTAACTTGACTAATATTTTTAGTAGGTATTATTTATTATTGAATATCATTTTAGGTTACTGACTCGTGTCAACAAAATCTTTGACAATAGATGGTACTCAGGATCTGATGATGAAGTCAGATGGTAGTCATGAGTTCTCATCAACCAGGTCTTGAAACCATTTCGTGTTTGGGCTCGTTTGATTCGCCTCAACAAGATCTTTGACAAGAGGTGATGGTACCCAGGATCTGATGATGAAGCCGGAAGGTAGTCAAGAGAATTCAACAACCAGGTCTTGAAACCGCTTCGAGTTTGGGCTCGTTTGATTCGTCTCAACAAGATCTTTGACAAGAGATGGTACCCAGGATCTGATGGTGAAGCCGGAAGGTAGTCAAGAGTATTCAACAACCAGGTCTTGAAACTCCTTTATGTTTGGGCTCGTTTGATTCGTCTCAACAAGATCTTTGACAAGAGATGGTACCCAGGATCTGATGATGAAGCTGGAAGGTGGTCAAGAGAATTCATCAACCAGGTCTTGAAACAACTTCGTGTTTGGGCTCGTTTGATTTGTCTCAACAAGATCTTTGACAAGAGATGGTACCCAGGATCTGATGATGAAGACAGATGGTAGTCAAGAGTTCTCATCAACCAGGTCTTATAACCACTTCGTGTTTGGGTTCGTTTGATTCGTCTCAACAAGATCTTTGACAAGAGATGGTAATCACTCTTTTATACTCTGGCGCATCCACTGTCTCAGTGTGTCACCAGTCAATTAAAGCAGGTAGGCGTAGCGTAGAGTTGTATTTCCTTACAAAAAACTAATATATAGATGTGGACCGTCCTGTGCTCCATGCAATTAAAACAACATAATATTTAAAAACCGGCCAAGAGCGTGTCGGGCCATGCTCAGTCTAAGGTTCCGTAGTTTTCCGTATTTTTCTCAAAAACTACAGAACCTATCAAGTTCAAAACAGTTTTCCTAGAAAGTTTATAAAGTTCTACTTTTGTGATTTTTTAAATATTTTTAAAATATATGGTTAAAAAGTTAGAGGGGCGGGGGGTACACACATTTTTTTCCTTTAGGAGCGATTATTTCCGAAAATATTAATATTATCAAAAAAACGATTTCAGTAATTCATTTTTAAATACCTATCAACAATATCACACGTTAGGGTTGAAATGAAAAAAAAAAATCACTCCCTACTTTACGTGTAGGGGGGGTACCCTAATAAAACATTTTTTCCACTTTTTATTTTTGCACTTTGTCGGCGTGACCCGCGTGACTGATATACATATTGTGGTACCAAATTTCAGCTCTCTAGTGCTAACGGTCACTGAGATTATCCGCGGACGGGCGGACGGACGGACGGACAGACTACGAAACCCTAAAAACACAATAACACATTTTAAATATAAAAAACTACTTAAAATTAAAGAAAACCGATCTTAGTTCCATTATACATATGTACCTAGAAAACATACCATATACAAAATGAAATAAAACTAAGAAAACGGATTATATTCATTATACGCGATATAATCTGATTCCATAAATTTATTTCATGAGTAACTATCGCGGTGACAGAAGACAATATTATACACACAATTTATTATATTATAAAAGTTTTTTAATTTATTTCTTCCAAGGCTACACACGTTTTAAAAGATAATTTTTAAGAAAAAAAAACCGCCTTGGACTGGCCAAGAGCGTGTCGGGCCACGCTCAGTGTAGGGTTCCGTAGTTTCCCGTATTTTTCTCAAAAACTACTGAACCTATCAAGTTCAAATCAATTTTCCTAGAAAGTCTTTATAAAGTTCTACTTTTGTGATTTTTTTCATATTTTTTTAAACATATGGTTCAAAAGTTAGAGGGGTGGGGGGACGCACTTTTATTTCCTTTAGGAGCGATTAGTTCCGAAAATATTAATATTATCAAAAAACGATTTTAGTAAACCCTTATTCATTTTTAAATACCTATCCAACAATATATCACACGTTGGGGTTGGAATGAAAAAAAAAAATATCATCCCCCCACTTTACATGTAGGGGGGGTTCCCTAATAAAACATTTTTTTCCATTTTTTATTTTTGCACTTTGTTGGCGTGATTGATATACATATTGGTACCAAATTTCAGCTTTCTAGTGCTTACGGTTACTGAGATTATCCGCGGACGGACGGACGGACGGACAGACAGACATGGCGAAACTATAAGGGTTCCTAGTTGACTACGGAACCCTAAAAACTGTGATAAGTTTAATAATTAAACTAAAAGGCCAAGTATTGATGCACGAAATCATCTATGCAAATATGTAATATATATGGTGGTATTTTTACGCAAGTATCAATAATGGTTAGTCCGCTACGCTACTGACGGCGTGGCGGTACCGACCATGAATGCTATCCCTTTCGCTCTAGCCGCACGTAAGGTTGGTTCGAAGAGGATCGCACGCTATGTCTGTACCGCAGGCTACCTCTTAATCTGACATAAAATATCAATTGTGTTTTTTTTATTAGTTTTGAACTGTCATTACTCAAATAGCATAAGAAAAGTGTGTCAAGTTACTCCAGTCTGACAGCACTGGCATTTTTATAATATCGTTACACATAAACAGGAGTGTTTTTGAATGTACCTTTTTGTGCCAAATAAAACATGTCTAAGTCAGTGTCTATGTCTACGTAGTCGATAAACTGACCGGCAGCGCTGCTCCCGGGCCGCGGCGACACGGACCGCCGGTTCGGGCCCGGTTCCGAATGTTCGCCGTCGCTGTAACAAAAGCATTATTTAGACTTGAATAGTAACAATAAAATGCTCATGAAGATGACGCGCTTGTGATTTTAGATACATTGCAGACTATTGACGTTACTTCCAATTCAGCTAACCAATCAAATCCCACCCCCTATAGTAATGAAACTCGCATGGAATATCTCCTTAGTGTCTAAATAAACCCTTAGAAGAGACTGAACTTGAAGCTGCGTACAAATCAACTTCTAGGTTAGCGTGAAAGAAGGATTGGGCCGATAAATGCTTCAAAAACTGTAATTTCGACACTTTTAAGAGAACCAAAATGAATAGCGTACTTTCCGTTTATTGCGGTTTTCTGTAAGGTTAAGAAACATACTTCCCCAGTCAGGCTTTGCTCTAAATCAGGAATGACATCCGCTGGGATGTGCCCTACCACACAAAGAAATATATGCCATTCAGTGTCACTTCCTCTCTTTTGGACGTAGTTAAAAGACATATCTAGTTACCTGGAGTGCGGCGGTGAGTGAGGGCTGTGTGGTAGGGCCCTGCGGCCGACGATGATAGGGGGCTTCGTGTAATCGAAGTTGCGGTCTGACCCGTGCTCGTGGGACTGCAGCAACTCGAATAAGTACCTGATGAGAAAGAGATAATGTTAACGTATAATTTTTAAGAAAAAAACCGCCGCCTTTGGGGTTCTGGTGAAAGCTACTTGCGAATGTTGGATTATTTAGAACTGTGTAGATATTTTTTTAAACTGCTTTTAATGCTTTAATTATTTTATGGCAACAAAAATCAATATACATATACCGTTAAGGTTTGAGGAGTTTCCTCAATTCCTCATGAATCCGATTATAAGAAATCGAAGCTTTACAAAATTTTACTTGAAAAGTCAATATGCTTAACAAATATAACTAAATAAATGTTACTGTCTGAACTTAAATGCATGCTGTTCTTATAAAAATACCAAAGTCACTATAAGTGTGCCGTTCAGATTTGAGGAGTTCGGTTCTGACCATCATCTGCAGTTCCACTGCGCCAAATGTCACTATTCTGGACGTAAGTGCATGCTGTTCTTATAAAAATACCAAAGTCACTATTAGCGTGCCGTTCAGATTTCAGAAGTTCCGTTCTGACCATCATCAGGAGTTCCACTGCACCAAATGTCACTGTTCTGGATGTAAGTGCATGCTGTTCTTATAAAAATACCAAAGTCACTATATGCGTGCTGTTCAGATTTGAGGAGTTCCGTTCTGACCATCATCAGCAGTTCCACTGCACCAAATGTCACTGTTCCGTACGTAAATGCATGCTGTTCCTTTAAAAACACAAAAATCGCCATATGTATGCCTTTCAGATTTGAGGAGTTCCCTCGATTTCTCCAGGATCCCATCATCAGAACTGGGTTCTGAGAAAAATAGGACCAATCTGTATGCATATACATTCAATCAAAAAAATTTTCAAAATCGGTCCAGTAACGACGGAGATATCGAGGAACAAACATTAAAAAAAATACAGACGAATAGAGAACCACCTTTTGAGAGATTTGAGGCGGCGGTTAAAAATTGCAAACAGCCGACGGTTTTCAATTTCGTTAATTCAGGGCGGTTAAAGCTATAAAGGTTAAACATGGACAAATAATAGCTTTTTTCCGCTTAGTTCCAACCATCACTCAGTGGCGGCGGGTCTCTATTGGTTCCCATAATTTTTTTAGTCCGATTTTTACAATCCATAACGTTGTTAGTCATAATTTTTAATAGTCATATTATCATTAGTCATAAAGTTGAATGTCAGAAATTGGAGGTCAGATTTTTGCAAGTCATCATTATTGTTAGTCATAAACATTGTTTGGCATAATAATCAAATTGCATTTTGTATTATGGACATAACGTTGAAAGCAATAAACATGTTTGTCATAATTGTCGTAAAGTATATTTTCGCAAGTAATAAGTATATTTTCGCAAGTAATAATGATCCTCCTTGTTCTTCCTTGTTTTGTATTGTTGTATTTTATCAAGGTGTGCAATAAAGAGTATTGTATTGTATTGTATTGTAATGATTACTGTCCACATTAACTTTAATCATAACATTCAATGGGATCTATATTATTTTTCCTACCCGACCTACCCGAGAAATGAAAATTTTCTCGTTGGGCTCACTGATTTTCCCGCCATTTCGTCTTTTACATGTTATGTGTTTAATTTTTTCATGTTGCTTTTAAGAATATTAGGCCCGGCTAGCGATTCGACGGAGCCCCGCTATGCGGGGCTCCTATTTCTGCTCTGAATGACACAAGGTAACTAACGAACCTACCCGAGAAATGAAAATTTTCTCGTTGGGCTCGCTGATTTTCCAGCCATTTCGTCTTTTACATGTTATGTGTTTTATTTTTTCATGTTGCTTTTAAAAGTATTAGGCCCCGCCAGCGATTCGACGGAGCCTCGCTATGCGGGGCTCCTATTTTTGCTCTGAATGACACAAGATAACAAGCGAACCTAGCTGAGAAATGAGGATTAAAATACTCAATGAGCTCACTGATTTTCCCGCCATTTCATCCTTTGCATGCTGATTTTTGTAGTATTCGGCTTCGTCAACGAGTAGAAGGGGGGCAAGGGTCCTATTTCCGTTCTAATGGACGCGAGGTAAATGCGGACTACCAATAAAGTCATAACTGTCATAAGGTATAATGTATCGATTGTCCACATTTTCGTTAGTCATAATTTGGTTTTTCTCAAAAACGCGTAACTTTTCAGGATTGCCATAAAACAAACCTAACCTAACCTATCTATAGGTGACCCTAATGAAACCGTTTTAGAATTATGACTAATGATAATCTGGCTAACAAAGGGATCCGTTTTAAATGTTATATTCATCAACTTTCTTGATTCTAAGATTATAGTATTCTATAATATGGGTTGTTAACGTTAGAACTATTAAACGTTATTCGTAACAAAGATTATGACTTATGAGGTTTATGCCTTAAAACTGTATGCAGAACAATCAGTAGGGCTTCAAAAAATATGCCTAGTAATATTTCTGGATAATTATTGTTATGCCTTTCAATTTTATACTCATCAACTTTATGACTTTTAAGGTTATGGCATCCAATATTATGGGTTGTTAATGTTAGTACCATTAAGCATTATTCGTAACAAAAATTATGACTAGTGATGTTTATGACCACAAAATATATGAATAACAACTTATGACTAACGAAATTCTGACCAAAAAGTTTATGGGAAAGAAAGGGGTCCCAGTGGCGGCTCATAAATGTCACAATCTGCATGACCAATTGACCACGGATCCAACACTGCACTAGAAAGAAAGTTCACAAACTAACCTAATGGGTTCCCTCTATTTGGCATAACTTTAATTGTCCGAAATGATTTTCGCATAACAGACTTCGCATAATCGATTTTCGACGAATGCTATTCTGGCAGAAAACTTACTTGTCACAATCTAAAGTAATACGACTATTACTTTGTCCGAAAATAAGTTCACATAATTCTGTTTACGCTGATTGTTTTTATGAATAAAATTGATTCGCATAATTGTATTTGGCATATTTCTTAAAATCAGAACATCCACCCATACTACACGCTGCCAAGAGAGTCGGTTTGGTTAGGTTAGAACTGCGACCTAAACAAATATAACATAGGTTAGGTTTGACTGCGCCATTAATATAGTAGTATTACCTATGATAAAAATTCTGCGTGGTAAATTTCGACTAAACCATGTTATGCAGAAATAATTTATGCATTAAATCTATTCGGCGAAAAACAAAAATATGCCTAGACAAGTTATGCGTTATGCGTAACTATACTATGCCATAACAGATTATGCGAAAGGTAAATTATACCAATATAGATTATGCCAAAAATAATTCCTGATTCTAAAATTATGCCAAAACAAGGGGAACCTAACCTAATTTATACCTCGGCTAATTTTTATACAAATACATTTTATTAAAGTTACAAAGTAATATAATATAGCATGCAAGTGATCTAGGACTTCGTCTCCATAAAGATCTGTTTTTAGCCGGCGCGGCGAAACAAAGAAAGGCTCATATTCTTACCCTTAAAGGCTCTTATTCACAAACGGTTAAGGTCAGTGTGGGGAAGACCGTCTACCCGGAAAGACCGTCTATTGACTATAACTTTTGTGTTTATATATCTACGCCTCTCACACCTCCGAAGGTATACCAGTTTTTCATCCTCAAGCCATTGGTCTTCAGTACATATCCCTAGGACGAACACTAGTTAACAATAATCTTGATTTGTGTTTCGAACTCGAACATCGAGTTCAACATGGTTCAGCAAAAAATTAAAATAAAATAGAAGCAGTCGGAATATTTTGTATACATATTGTATATGTAACGTAGTCATTTAATAAACGTTCTTTCTGACTAGTACTATTAATTTACTCAAAACGAGCTCAATTTCTAGTTTTATGTTCTGAAATATGTAACTTAGAAATTGTGCCTACTCAGAAAGTCCGGCATAAAAGAGAAAGGCAAGACCGGCATATGATAAAGAAGGAGTTGCCAACATTTTTTAGGCTTCATTGGAAATAAGTCGAGTGTAAACGATATCAATATATAAGTACGTTTTTGGCTTATGGTAGTTGTACCGTTTTTGCTTTTAACTTCGAAATACAGTTTCGGTAATGATTCGTATGGTGTTACTAAAATCATTCGAAAGTATTAAGTAAAAATAAAATATATGTGATGGTTGTGATTGTTGTGAAGAATGATAAGAGGTGAACAGAAGTAAGCCTACACTGCATTATTCATCATCATATTTAAGTTGGTAGAATTATCATAAAAGTTCTACCCGTTTTTTATTATTTTTGTTTAAGCATATATGTAGATTGTGCAAAATGCGGCGACAAATATTTCAAAAGAGAGTAGGGTTTCAAGTTGGTCTTTATTTTTATAATCAGCATTACCCCACAGGGACCGTATGGGTACCCTTGAAAACGGTTTTGACCGACTATTTTACGGCTACCCGACCGTTAATTGACATTGCTGACTGTCACTTTGACACAAAAGTCGTCATGGGTGTCATCAAATATGTTTTCGGGGGTGCTGATTTAAAAATTAAACACCACTTTGGAATCTGACATTGTTGACTGTCACTTTGACACAAAAGTGGTCATGGGTGTGGTCAAATAGGTTCTCGGGGGTGATGATTCCAAAATTAATAATCAATCTGGAATTTGACATTGCTGACTGTCACTTGACACAAAAGTCATCATGGGTGTCGTCAAATAGGTTTTTGGGGGTGCTGATTTCAAAATTAATGACCAATTGGAAATCTGACATTGCTGACTGTCACTTTGGCATAAAAGTCGTCATGGGTGTCGTCACATATGTTTTCAGGGGTGCTGATTTCAAAATTAATGACCAATTTGGAATCTGGCGTTGTTGACTGTCACTTTGACATAAAAGTCATCATTCTCAGGGGTGCTGATACCAAAATTAATAACCAATTTAGAATTTGACTGTGCTGGCTGTCATTTTGACACAAAATTCGCCATGGGTGTCATTAGTCGGTTTTCGGGGGTGCTGATTTAAAAATTAAAGACCACTTTGGAATCTGAGATTTCTGACTGTCACTTTGACACAAACGTGGTCATGGGTGTGGTCAAACAGGTTCTCGGGGGTGCTGATTCCAATAACCATTACAGCTAAAAAACTGTTTGATGACACCCATGACAACTTTTAAGTCAAAGTGACAGTCAACTATGTCAAATTCTAAATTGATCATTAATTTTGGAATCAGCACCCCCGCAAACATATTTGACGACACCCATGACGACTTTTATGTCAAAATGACAGTCAGCAATGTCAGATTTCCCATTGGTCATTAATGATAGTAGCATAACTCGTGGTGTATGCACTTCGCGCATACAGTAAAGAGTGACAGAGATAGCACTATCGTTATTGAAATTCTTGGTAGTAAGAGTGAGGAGAGACCTCGAGATGTATCGCTACCGCGCGCCGTAAGCACGACACCTCTTAATAACCGTTCAGCTCAAAGTCGGGTATCCGTAGCTACTTCTACTTGAAACGGTTGAAACGGTCAATATAAGAGTTCAATCACCCGTATTAGAGTCACACCCCGTATATGAAATATAACCGACGAAATTGACAAAAAGAACCCTGTAATAACTTTGTTTTTCGACATGACCAAAGCATTTGACTTTGTGTCACATGAACGCCTTTTAAAAAAATGTCAAGCGTATGGACTAAGAGGACAGGTACTGAAATGGTTAGATAGTTACCTCTCAAATAGAACACAAACTGTGCAGTTGGATAGTATTACAGAAAATAAAGTTTTGGTTCACACTAGATCATCTGATAAAAAAATAACCGCTGGAGTGCCGCAAGGAAGCGTCTTAGGACCTCTTCTATTTCTCCTCTACATTAACGACCTGCCATTTAACAATGACATAAATAACACAGTAAGCAATATCATACTTTGGATGAAACAAAATAATTTACAACCAAATGTAGAAAAAACCAGATTTATAAATTTTTATAACAGGAAAAAAATAGTTGACATTAAAGTAACATATAATAATGAAATCATAAATGAAACAGATGAAATAAAATTTTTAGGAATAGTATTAGATAGACATTGCAAATGGAATAAACAAGTTGATAAGAAATGCTCTCAAATAAATAGTTTTGTGTATGTGTTACGAAGACTTGCAACACTGGCCAACAGGTCAATTGCACTTACAGCGTATCATGGATATGTTGCCTCTGTCCTCAGATACGGTATTCTCCTTTGGGGAAACTCTAGTGACATGAAAAGATTGTTTGGGAGTCAAAAAAAATGTATCCGTGCAATTTGTCGTAAGACACCTACTACTTCATGTCGTCCATTGTTTCAGGACTTGAAATTATTAACTTTGCCATCCTTGTACATTTTGGAATCTTGCAAATTTGTCAAATTACACCCAGAACTTTTTACAAAATTAAAGAATACATGTAGGTTTAACACCAGATATCCTGACAGACTTGTACGCACAGTGAAATACAATACGAAATTATGTAACCAAAATTCTTACCTTATGTCTATAAAATTATACAATAAACTACCTAGCAACTTAAAAGAGCTGCCAGTACCAATGTTTTTCAGGAAACTCCA